>NC_091434.1:145280476-145580476 GCF_964237555.1 Oryctolagus cuniculus
AAAAGTGGATCCCTGGAGCCAGGCACCCCGCCACTCCCTTCCAAACCCTCCCCAAGCCCAGGCAGGGTCCAAGAATCAGCCCCACAGTCAAAGGACAAGGAGAACCAGGTGCCTGGAGGCTCTGGCCCAGGCCCGCCCAGTTCCCCAGAGCTCCCTGGCTTGGGGCAGCTTCTAGGAGAGTTACAGTGCCAGCTGATTCTACCGCACGCTTTCCCCAGGAGGAACCTGGTGCAAGAAGCCAGGGATGCCATTGTGGGCACCCTCCAGGCCTGCCATGGCTGTGTGCCTGACCTTGCCCTGGTGCTCCGGGGCTGCCAGCCACCCTTGCAAGGTGAGCCCGTTTCCTGTCCCCTGCATTCCCCTTCCCCATCCCTGCTGTCACTCAGCTGTTTCCTGTGCTCCTCTCCTCTGTGCCAGGGACCAAGCCTGTGGGCCCTGAGAGGCGGAGGATGACACCCTCCTGGATCAACGATGCTGAGCAGACCCCAGGGGAGGAGAGACAGAGGCGGCGACCAGGGACCAAGGAGCTTGCTTTCACCATGCCTCGCGCCTCCAGCACTCCCGTTGCACCCAGGGGGAACCTGGCACCACCGAGAGGTCCTTGGCCACCCCCTTTGCCCTCATTCTCTTCACCGTCCAAGGTGGCCTGGGGTCCCCCAACAGCCTTTGACCTGCTAAAAAGCATCTGGCTCGTAGGCACACCGCCCCCTCCCCAGCCCTGGGGGGTTGGCCCACCACAGCCCCTACCTCAGCTGCCATCACCCTTGATGCCGAGGATTAGCCTAGTGAGCCGCGGTACTGGCTGCTAATTGTTCTTGTTTCTTGAGTTCCACTTGAGTGTGAGGTACTGTGATTAAGAACTTTTCAATTTGATTGTCAACTTATCAGATTGTTCTCAAATATAAAGGGAAGGCTAATAATGGTATTTACCTCCTTTTTTTGCAGTGTGAAATGCATTTGATGAATATAAGCCTTTAGAGTAGCATAGGTCCCATAATAACTCTTAATATAATACTTACTATATTATATAATATTAATATATAATATGACCCTAGTATATTAATATATTACTTAATAGAATTGTCCCATGATGGAGGGGTGGTAATTTTTAACACATTAGTGTCCAGTAAATTCAAGCTCCAGAGTTTCAGAAAGTTGCTCAATTTCACAAAATAAATAGAGAAATAAAAATCTGTCTCCATTCCAAGCCTAAGTTTATAATCCACCCCTCTTATTGGTGCTGTACTCCCCACCTTCAAATACTGCCCCCTGGTACTTATGGTACAAATGAGGAAGGCATTGCACTTTGACAAATGTGCTTAATTATAGGAGAGGTCTCTGCCTGAATCATGCTGTCCATGTGGCATTTTGTGTTTGCTGGTCACTACACTTCCTTTCAGGTCTCTTTTCTATCGTAGGTTTGTTGCCTCCCTTTTCTCTTGCCCCGTTCTCCCACCTATTCTTTGATCTTCTAACTTGACCTTTACTGGGATCTCTAGTAAAGCCATCCAAACTCTCATTGAAATTGTCTGTCACCATTTCTCAGCAGACCATTTCTTAGGCATGGTGTAAAACCTGCTTCAGTGAGCCCTGTCCTAATTTTAGTTTGCAACTTTAAAGGTAGTTAGGAATACCTCAGATGGCTCTTCAAAGATGATCATAGTCTTTCTGAAGCTACTCTAAAAATTCATAGGGGAGCAATGAAACACTAATGCATGTTTCTGAATTTGGCGTCAGATGGTAACTACACAGGACTGTGGAAGTTGGGAGGGGGGGGGCTCCTCCCTCTGCGTAATGGCTAACAATAGCTAACGATGTGCCTTATTTCACTTCTTGAGGCATCACATGAACCTTGTAAAATAAAACCAGGCACAAAGCAGTGATTTCTAGGCAAGGTTCCACAAATCTGGGAGAACGTTTTGTGAAAACCTTATTTGAGTATCAATTCTTACTTTGAATAGGATAAACAAACCTGTGCACCTACGTCAAAAGAGCCCTCTGACTCTTTCATAGAGTTTGTAAACAAGTTTTTACTGGCATATAAATCGAGGAAAAGTCACCCTGCTCCTTCCTGCCTTTCAATTAGGAATATAGGCAGAGCTTCTGTTTCTCTTCGTGTTCTCTTAGCACTAACCTCCATCCTAGTGGCCCAGGGATAAACTTCCTGACATTTTCCCCTGCAAGCCCAAATCAATAATAATTTCTCCTGCAGAGATGAATTGGCCATGAAAATTTGGACTACTCATATTGCTATTTTTCAGTAAACTGTGAAGAGTGCCATGCTTCACCGTGCTAAGAAATCTATCAGGAATGATAACATATAATGTATGAGGCATCTAGAAATCAGTACAGTTCAGCTGCACAGTGTAGTTTCTGTTTCTGGCCTTTATGAACACTAGTCCATAAATCCTTGCATGAATTCAGACACACGCTGACACAGTCTTGCTAACCTAGGACTAACTGAAAGAGTCAAAATCACTCATTCAGGAATACTAAATCCTGACTTTGCAATTATTTTCTAGAACTAACTTGGGGATACTATTTATGCACACACACACACAAAACTATAAAGATGCTTTTAATTCACGATTCAGATCTCATCTCAGTGATACCTTTATTTATGGAATCAACTGTATTTTTACATAGTATTTCTTTTTCTTTTCTTTTTTTTTATTTTTTTGACAGGCAGAATGGACAGTGAGAGAGAGAGAGATGGATAGAAAGTCTTCCTTTGCCGTTGATTCACCCTCCAATGGCCGCCGCGGCCAGCGTGCTGCGGCCGGCACACCGTGCTGATCCGATGGCAGGAGCCAGGTGCTTCTCCTGGTCTCCCATGGGGTGCAGGGCCCAAGCACTTGGGCCATCCTCCACTGCACTCCCGGGCGACAGCAGAGAGCTGGCCTGAAAGAAAGGCAACCAGGACAGAATCCGGCACCCTGACTGGGACTAGAACCCGGTGTGCCGGCACCGCAAGGCGGAGGATTAGCCTATTGAGCCGCGGCGCTGGCCTATATAGTATTTCATCTAAAAATTTCTTTTCCCACATAGCCATGTTGCTTCCCTTCAGCCAATTTCCATAGCTCCAGTAAATACTTTTTATTTTGCTCAATTTGTCAAACTTTATGACCTTAAGTTCTCTTCTTATGACTCAGAGTCCCATGACAGGCAAGGTCAAACATAAAATCTGAATGTCTATGGAGTCTGGGGATAAATCACTGTTGACTCCACTTGGCTTCAAACTGAGATTGAAGTCTCAATATATACTTTCTGGGTATAAAATGTAATCTGAGGGGCCAGTGCCGTGGTTCACTTGGTTAATTCTCTGCCTGTAGCACCAGCATCCCATATGAGTGTCGGGTTCTAGTCTCAGGTGCTCCTCTTCCAGTCCAACTCTCTGCTGTGGGCCAGGAGGGCAGCGGAGGATGGCCCAAGTACTTGCACCCCTGCACCCGCATGGGAGACCAGGAGGAAACACCTGGCTCCTGGCTTCAGATTGGCGCAGCAGCGGCCATGGCAGCCATTTGGGGAGTGAACCAACGGAAGGAAGATCTCTCTTTCTCTTTATGCCTCTGCCTCTGCCTTTCTGTGACTCTGACTTTCAAATACATTTAAAAAAATATAATCTGATTGGAAATGATCTACATGCCAAGACTTTTCAGTTTCTAGAAAATTGTCAAGATTTTATCAGAAGTTTTAGCTTTCTAATGTTGAAAAATATTTCCTATGGTGTTTTATTTTTGCTTTTGCTATTTATCAATATTTTTATTTATCTTCATTTATGATGTGAATTACACATTCATACAACATGTGCTAGGTAGGTAGTCTTTGCATTTATATATATAATATATAAATATATATATATATATATACACACACATATGCATATATTTGAGAGATAGAGATCATGGAAGAATGTAAGAAAGACAGAGCTTACTCTCTCCGAATGTCTGCAATAATATCCCAATCTTCAACTTGGGTGAAAGCCAGGAACCAGGAAATCAATTCAGGTCTCCCATGTGGGTGACAGGAACTCAATTACTTGAGCCATCAGTGCCACCTCCCTGGGTTTGCATTAGTAGGAAGTTGGAATCAGGAGCTGTGGTTGGGTACTGAAGCTTGATACTCCCATATGGGACACTGGCATCTTAACTACTAGGTTAAATGCCTGCCCTGATATATCTCCTTTTACTTCAATTATATATGTAATTTATTAGGGTTTATTACTGAGACATTTGCTAAGCCCACATGGTGCTTATAACCCGGCAAGCAGAAATCACTGTATGTACAACATTTCACTAAAATGCAAGCCAAAAATTAGGAGGTGACGTGGAAGCTACACATTCCATTTTCCATGTGGGAAAAAAATCAAAGAAGGATTTCCAGCATGAAAGATTGTTTTATTCCTGAGGAACAGATTAGGTTTCTAATTAAAAACATTTTTAACATTTATTAGTAAAATTTCAAAAACATAGAAAATCAGGAAATATAGTGAAACTGTTAACCTTCTTATTTATTCCATTATTAGTAATATTTTGCTATATATGCTTCTGAAATCAGATTTTTAAAATTTTATTTTTTTGGCCAGTGCCGCAGCTCAATAGGCTAATCCTCCGCCTTGTGGCGCCGGCACACTGGGTTCTAGTCCTGGTCAGGGTGCCAGATTCTGTCCCAGTTGCCCCTCTTCCAGGCCAGCTCTCTGCTGTGGCCCGGGAGTGCAGTGGAGGATGGCCCAAGTGCTTGGGCCCTGCACCCCATGGGAGACCAGGAGAAACACCTGGCTCCTGCCTTCAGATCAGCGTGGTGCAGCGGCCGCAGTGCGCCGGCTGCGGCGGCCATTGGAGGGTGAACCAACGGCAAAGGAAGACCTTTCTATCCATCTCTCTCTCTCTCACTGTCCACTGTGCCTGTCAAAAAAATTTATTTTTTATAGGCAGAGTTAGACAGTGAGAGAGACAGGTCTTCCTGTCCGTTGGCTCACCCCCCAAATGGCTGCTATGGCTGCGTGCTGTGCCGATTCGAAGCCAGGAGCCAGGTGCTTTCTCCTGGTCTCCCATGCAGTTGCAGGTCCCAAGCACTTGGGCCATCCTCCACTGCACTCTCGGGCCACAGCAGAGAGCTGGAATGGAAGAGGAACAACCGGGACAGAATCCAGTGCCCCGACCGGGACTAGAACCCAGGGTGCTGGCGCCGCAGGCGGAGGATTAGTCAAATGAGCCGCAGTGCTGGCCGCTAAAAAATTATTTACTTATTTGAAGAGAATAGTGAGAGAGATGTAAAAAGAGAGATGGAGAAAGGGGGAGAAAGAGAGATGGAAAGAGAGTTCTTCCATCCTGTAGTTCACTCCACAAATTATTGAAAAGGCTTGGGCTGGTGAAACAGAAGTGAGAATCCTCGTGCTCCATTTGGGTCTCCATGTAGGTGGTAGGGACCCAAGTATTTGGGCCATCTTCTACTGCTTTCCCAGGCACATTAGCAGGGGACTGGATCAGAAGTGGAGTAGCTGGGACTTGAACCAGTGCTCTGATACGGGATCCTGTCTTCAGAGGTGGCTGTTAGCTTGCTGCACCACAATGCCAACCCCAGAAATTAGATTTTGATGGTGGGAAATTTGGGGTGGGCAATCAGTTAAAATATGCTTATAAGTGTTGCTACAGGGTAAACTCATTCAGGGATTGTTAAAGAAGAAGACATGTAGGGTGATAGGTTACAAAACTGAAATTGAGGCTGTTATAGACCTGGTATGTGGGTCATATGAACACCAAGCTCAAAGGTATTGGTATGTCAGGGGACAATGGGGATAAAAGGACCTAATTCCATCCTGTAGAATGTCGTGCTATATTCTCATCTATCATATTTCATATAGATGCTATGGACTTTTTGTATCAATGGCAAATTTCTGTCATCACAGTTCCTTTTTGGAAGGAATTTCTGGCATGCTGGGTTGAGTGGCTTTCAGGGGAGAAGGAAGGAAAGCATGGGAGTCAGTTTAGGGGCTGCTGTCAGAGCCATGTGTGTACTAATGAAATAAGCTGACCACAGGGCATGGAGAAGGACAAGATGTGAGTATTCCTCTAGGTTATCTTTGAAAGAAGTGACAACTGACTTGGTAAGAATCATGAACAGAAAGGAAAAGCCAAAATGAAGAAGAGGATAATAACAAGCTAACATTTATAGAATACTTACTGTGACCCAGACAGCACACTAAATACCTAAATTATTACATGTAGTGTTTGTAAATCTCAAAGGCAAATGCATTATATTTCCTATTTTAAAAAATAGGAAGCCAAATAACAAAGGATTTAGAAAACTTCCAACCAATTAAAAAATTCCAAGTAGAGGGCCGGCGCCGTGGCTCAATAGGCTAATCCTCCACCTTGCGGCGCCGGCACACCGGGTTCTAGTCCCGGTTGGGGCGCCGGATTCTGTCCCGGTTGCCCCTCTTCCAGGCCAGCTCTCTGCTATGGCCAGGGAGTGCAGTGGAGGATGGCCCAGGTGCTTGGGCCCTGCACCCCATGGGAGACCAGGAAAAGCACCTGGATCCTGGCTCCTGCCATCGGATCAGCGCGGTGCGCCGGCTGCAGCGGCGGCCATTGGAGGGTGAACCAACGGCAAAAGGAAGACCTTTCTCTCTCTGTCTCTCTCTCACTGTCCACTCTGCCTGTCAAAAAAAAAAAAAAAAAAAAAAAAATTCCAAGTAGAAGACTATGCTGCAATTCTAGGCGTGCTTGATTATATAACCTCATATTTTCCTGTGTTATTTCCCTAAATTCACTTAAAAGCAAACACTTTTGAGTGTTAGTGAAGCAAAAAAGAGTTACACTATTAGTAGTGAGAAGAGGAAAACCTGGCCATGGAGAATGATAATGAGTTTGGGTTTGATATTGAAACAGCAACTCTGATTGTCCTTTAACACCTATTCTCTTCTGCAAATTACTTTCCAGTTTTTAACTGATACTTTTGCTGTTGAGAATAAAGGCCACATTTCTTTAAAAAATATTTATTTGAGAGGGAGAGAGAGAGAGAGGGGAGAGAGTAAGTGAGAGAGTGAGCACACTCCCATCTGCTGTCTCACTCCCCAAATGTCCACAGAGGCCAATGACAGTATCTGGAAATTCTCCCATGTGGGTGGCAGAAACCAAACTATGTGAGCCATCACCTGCTGCCTCCAAGAGTGCACATTAGCAGGAAGCTGGACTCAGGAGTGGAGCTGGGACACAAACTCAGGCACTTCAATGTGGCATACAGGCATACCAAGTGATGTTTGAACTCCTATACTGAGCACCCTTCTTGCCCAGAATAAATGATACATTTGCCAGCTTATCCTATAGACAGATGTGGATATGTGGCAGGATTAAGGCAATGGGAAGCAAGGAAGTACAGTGTCCAGGAAATGGCATTAAAAATAAATTGGGCCAGCATTGTGGCGTAGTAAGTTAAGCAATGCCTGCAGTGCCCGCATCCCATATTGGCACCAATTCAAGTCTCGGCTGCCACACTTCCAATCCAGTTTCCCTGCTAATGTGCCTGGAAAAACAGTGAAGATGGCCAGAATCCTTGGGCCCCTGCACTCACATGGGAGACCTGCAAGAAGCTTCTGGATCCTGACACATGGATTTAGACTGGCTCAGCCTCAAGTGTTGTGGCCATCTGGAGGGTGAACCAGTGGAGAGAAGACTTTTCTATTTCTCCCCATCTCTGTAATTCTGTTTCAAGTAAATAAATAAATCTTAATAAAATAAGTTTATACTTTCCTTCCACTTCCTCCCTGATGCATGGAAGGTGATGGCCATAGCTGAAGTTTCAGTGGGAATTTGAGACCATGGTACTGAAAGCTATAACCTAAGGGCAACAATGGAGAGGCATCTTGGAACCTCTCAGTGTGAAGCGAGAGAATAAGCTTGTTTAAATTATGTTGGAATTTCTCACATGTGTGAAGCATAATCTCAACCTACCAAGCACCAATACACTGATTTTGATTTGTCTTATATTGCTTCTTCAAATGTTCTATTGTTTTTTCTATTGTGCAAAAGTGAAATACCTTCCTTGACTCAATACCTGTACTTTGGATTACGTTTTATTCTTTTTTTTTTTTTATTATCTTTGGTATATAAGAAGTAAACATTTGGTTCTTTTTCAAAGTAAGGTGTTTAGTTGTGAGAAGACAACTACCTAGAATAGCAGCTAGGTTACGTGCACCTGGAAGTTCTTAGGCAAACAGGATGGTTGTGGCCAAAAACAGCTGAAACAAATGCTGTGAAGATTGTAACCCAGTAGTACTCAGCCAATGAGAAACTGGAGGTGGGATCTGTGTGCTAGGAAATAAATAGTTTGCTGTAAACTACCCCAGGTGTGCTGGCCCACTAGGCACCCAGTCTTGCAAGATCATGGATAAAGTCTAGCTTTTGCTACATTTCCTGAGTCTGAGCTCATCTTTTGAGTGCATGGGTGAGTCTGTTTCTTATAGGCACGCTGAATTATTTTTAGCCATATTGGTATCTTTTGTGAAGTTGGAATGAGTTTAGAAATTATAGTTTAGTTTTGTATCTCACCTATACCAAATATTAGCTGTTTATCTATGAAAAATCCTTAATCTCTCTGAAAATTGATTTTCTCATCTATAAAATAGTGATAAGATCATCCATTTCAAAAATTATTGTGGAGTTTATATAAGCTAATTATGGAAAATCCTACATAAATCTCATGTTTCTTTTAACTAATAAACAGTGTTTGGCGTATGAAGGAAGATATTAGGTGAGTGAATTACAGCTTTTTTGTCATTCCAACAATAACTATAGAACAAGTGATGTTCAAAGTCATATTGTGAATACTGTGGTGAGTACAAAAATAGTTGTTACCAAATATGACCTATGTAACTTTGGATCTACAGTTTTCAATTAATAGATTCAACAGAGAACTTAACTCCTAGATGGAGACTTAAGTTTGCATGTGAATTCCTCAAGATTTACAGAGACTACATAGATAATATGAAAGTAACATGAACATCTGATTTTTATAGAGTATTACATACCTTAGCTATGGCTCTTTTTAAAGGTTGGTTTATTTATTTATTTAAGAGGCAGAGTTACATAGCAAGGGAGAGATCTTTTATCTACTGGTTCATTCTCCATAAGTTCACAATGGCTAAGGCTGGGCCAGGCTGAAGTCAGAAGCTTCATCTGGGTCTCCCATATAGGTACAGGGGCCCAAGCACTTGGGCGATCCTCCACTGCTCTTCCAGGCCATTAGCAGAGAGCTAGATCAGAAGAGGAGCATGGGGGCTGGCACTATGGCATAGCATGTAAAGCCACCACCTGCCGTGCCAGCATCCCATATGGGCGCAGGTTCGAGTCCTGGCTGCTCCACTTCCAATCCAGCTCTTTTCTATGTCTTGGGAAAGCAATAGAAGATGGCCCAAGTCCTTGGGACCCTGTACCCGCGTGGGAGACCCGGAAGAAACTCTTGGCTCCTGGCTCTGGATTGGCGAAGCTCTGGCCGTTGCAGCCAATTGGGGAGGGAACAAGCAGATGGAAGATCTTTCTCTTGCTGCCTCTCCTTCTCTCTCTGTGAACTCTGACTTTCAAATAAATAAATATCTTAAAAAAAAAAAAAAAGAAGAGGAGCAGCCAGGAAACTAACTGGTGCCCATATGAGATGCCAGCACCGCAGGTGGAGACTTAACCTCCTACACCACAGCACTGGCCCCCTGGCTATGACTCCTAATTGAACCCTAAGGGGTTACTCATATTTATGATGCAGAACCACATTAAAGAGCAGGAGATATTTTGAGCCAAAGGACCTGATGTTATAACTGATTAGATTATCATCAAACACATTACTAGTAAATGAATGAACATAACAATTGAAAGCCGTCACTGACAAATGAATATTCCTGGAATCATTAAATGAGTTTTATGGGGAAAATCTTCCTTGGTTATCAAATGACTACATTTGATTTCCAAGAGAATTGGGTAAGTTACGGGAACATTGGGTTGCTTCTCAATAAGCTGTTTAGCATCTATCCTGTCCTGATGAACGCTGGTTTATTCCAAGTTACTTCACAGAATAAATAATAAATATATAATGTACAGTAGATCACTGGAGAAGAACAGTTCATATAGTTTCAAGTTAGGAAGAATTTTGGTGTGTTGGAGGGAGAATAAGCCAAAAAAGGAAAGTGAATTATTAAAATACAGCACCCTTAGTGCCTGGAACTGTGGGTTAGATCTATGTTTGGGAAATACAGTTAAAAATAGGCATTGCTAGTAATGATTTTGATTACAGGAGTATTTCTTTGAATGTGGCACTGACTCATTGGTGGATAGGTAATATTTATGATTGTATTTTCATTGTGTGAAATTGTTATAAAATTGCCATAAAATGGAGAATCATTCAATTTCTGTTCCCTACTAAGGGTTGATTCTAGTTATATGCAAACTAATAAAGGAAACATTAATTGGTCGACTCTTTGGCCCAGATATACATCCGAAGGAGTGGATGGCTGTCATCCCAGGTGACATGTATCTGTGCATTAGATGTTGGAGCTCAGTAGCTAAGCATGAAATACTGTGACAGTTACTGTTTGGTAACTTAACCTCATACTGCTGCACCTGTGCTTGTGCAGGCCCTTAGTATCCTTTGGGAGAGAAAAAGTAAAAATACCTACAATACAAGGCAAATATAGGAGAATTTTGATAGGTATAGGCATCATTCTGTCTTGCTCTGCAATAAAATATAGGTTTCTTTAGGGGGAGACCAGAACTTGTTTATTCCTAGTCTCAATACAGAATTTAAAATATAGAATATACTCAGCAATTACTTCTTAATTGAAAAGTGCAAATGGTGAATTTAAATGACCACTTTATAACACAGTAAAATAAATCTCCTCTGCAGGGACGCATTTACTAGGAGTGAAATTTTGATATATTCACATACACAAATACAAAGCCATATAAAACATATATGTATATGTGTATATGTAAGCTAATGAGAAAAATAGTAGTGAAACTGTAAAAATAGTAAACACTTTCTATATAAAGTGATGTGTACTATGCAATGTTCTGGCTAATACATAGTTCCATAAATTATAAAATTTTAGCATACATTATATAATCAGGTAAATGTGAATATAATGTCATCATTGGTGGGAGTATAAAATATTTGCCTTCAGGGACTATGCTCTTAATTACTGTTTGTATATTTATAAGTAGGATATAAATATAAATATAAAAGGCTATTTATGTTGACAAAAGACAAAGCTGTATTTTCCTGGCTTTTTTCACTTTTAACAAAATATTTCAAATATTGCATTTCTGCCTTAGTCACATACCCATGCAAAGAAAACGATGTGTCTTTCTCATGGTAATATTTTCTCATTTTCAGTGTGTTAGTCTGAAGGTGCCAAAGTGAAGCAGGTCACTCATGAGGTGTTCAGGGAAATTATATTATTACTTGCAATTCTTTAATCCAGCAAAAATTTGATTCTAAATAATGGTCTGTTAGCTGTATCTATATAAGCACAAAACGGTAAACGGTATTATGTAGATTACAAATGTTTCATTACACAAATATAAAATGAGATTATTTTTGTCTCTATTGCTATTGGGTTATATCATAAATTTAACTTCTGAATACATTTTGAGTCCATCAGTTTCTTGGCAGTTTTCTCAAGTCTTAACCTCAATACATTACCAAATTTATTTTGTTCTAGAGTTAGTTCATAACTGGTAGCTTTCATGGTACTTGATACATGAATTGGAACTTTGCTCTCAATTAGCACATATGCTGCTTAAAAGTCCAGCCAAGCTGACCAAACTACGTAGCTCGTCTCTGGAAACAGCACGCATGGTACTCTACCTTAAAGAGGCTGCTCTATAAATCACCATTTCACTGATATCCTAAGACCCTCTCTGATTGGCACATTCATAAATCTGTAGGTTTACTTTCCACCCTTCAGCTAAAATATGTCATAGAAGAAAAAAAAATTTCCTATACTTTCACAATACTCATACTTACAGAGACTGTCACTTCTGAGAGCAGTTACTTAGGTTTCTCGCCACACTAAGCATTTCTTCAATTCCCTTTGGACCTTGACTGAGTATGCTACAATGTAACTCAGTTCCTACATTGCCTACCTGGAGATAGCATCAGATCCCAACAATTAAGGGCTCTGTCTGACAAGAATCCTCCCCCCTCGCTGCTTCAGATGCCAATCAGTATCCACCTGTGCTACTGACTGGCTATAAATTGAAAGCTCCCTGATCCCAGTGAGTCCCATCACTGGCCAGAACTGCTTCCCACTCAGGAAAAAAAAAAAAAAAAAAAAAAAAAAAAAAAAAAAAAAAAAAAAAAAACAGTTTATTGGCAGGATTCTCAGTTTATCACAAAGAACATACTAAAAGATAGACATTGGCAGATTAAGAGGTATAGGGAGCAAGGTCTGGTAGAGCCCTGATTACTGGAGCTCCTGCACACCTGGAGTTCTGGGGTGCATCGTCACCCTTGCACTTGGGTGCATTCTTGTTCAGCAACCTGGAAGTTCCCCAAACTCTGACCCATTAGATTTCTATGGAAGCATGATTACATAGGTGTGATTGATAAAATCACTGGCCTTGGTGTTGACATTAATCTTCAGTCCTTCTCCCTTCCTGGAAGTGAGGAAGTGGAGTTGAAAGTTTCTACTGTTTTTCACAAGGTTGGTCCCCCAGGCACTTCGCTCCATCACATGCTATCCAGGGGCTTTCCAAAAGTTATTTTATTCACAGAAACTCAGATGTGTGTGTGTGCTATAAATAATAGGAAATGCTCATTTTATTGTCATCATTTTAATCATTTAGGAAATTCCAAGCATTTTAGGAATTCTGTGTCAGGAATAGGGCAAAGACCAGACACTTATTAGTGATATGTAACACAACATCCAGTATTTAACCAAACTATCCAGAATACTAGTACTTTATGCTCACCTAGTCTAACTTGCAAAATATTTTCTCTCTCCTTATAGAAACAGAGTGACATCCTTCAGAACATGAGGGTGATCAAGTGTCCCATGTACTGTATTAGGACAGAAACAGAGAGTGATCAATTTAACATAGCTCTGGACCATTACTGGGAGAGTTTACTTCAATGCTACCCTCCCCATCTAAAGGTAGAGTTTTTGACTGTCTTTATTGATGGGGATTCAAAAAACTAGATTTACCAACTCAATAGATAAGACTAAGTGGCAGATGTAGAACTGATGTGCCCCGATAAAGATAACACATCCCCACTGAACTGTGACTGGGGACACTTGGTCAGTCTATGGTAGATCATTGGCATTCCTGGAATTCTTGCAAGAGCCATTCAAATAAATCAAATGGGAATATCATGGTATCATCCACAAAAATATTCTTAAATCTCTGAGGATGTCATTAATCCCTGCAAGTCTTTTTATTTAAGAAATATTTGCTTGTTTGTTTGAGAGAGATCCATCTGCTAGTTCACTCCCTCAAATGCCCAGGAGCTAGGAACTCAATCCAGGTCCTTCACATGAGTGGCAGGAACCTAACTACTTGAGCCAACACTGCTGCCTCCCAGGGTCTGCATTAGCAGGAGTCAGGAGCTGGAACTGGGCATCCCACCCACATACTCCTAATGTGAGATGTGAGTATCTTCACTGCTAGGCCAGATGCGTGCTCTAAACCTGGTAATTCCAACTACAGCATGGTTTTTCTTCTGAAGTTTCAGGAATGAGAAACCCCAAAGGCATTCACTTGTTTTTCTCTTATGCTACCCTAATGTCTCTTCACCATTGGTCAAACAAGCAATATAAAATTTTTGCCAGCTGCACACTGCATCCTACCCAATTTAGCACTTGGAGATAAAAGAAATACATATAGTGCATCTTTGGATTTGGGTCCTACTCTCTTCTCATTTTTTGGCCTGCTTTAACCCACACTAACCACAGAGCCACACTTTTTTTTTTTTTTTTTTTTTGACAGGCAGAGTGGACAGTGAGAGAGAGAGACAGAGAGAAAGGTCTTCCTTTGCCGTTGGTTCACCCTCCAATGGCCGCCGCGGCCGGCGCACCACGCTGGTCTGAAGGCAGGAGCCAGGTGCTTCTCCTGGTCTCCCATGGGGTGCAGGGCCCAAGCACTTGGGCCATCCTCCACTGCACTCCTGGGCCATAGCAGAGAGCTGATCTGGAAGAGGGGCAACCTGGACAGAATCTGGCTCCCTGACCGGGACTAGAACCTGGTATGCTGGTGCCGCAAGGCGGAGGATTAGCCTAGTGAGCCGTGGTGCCGGGCCACACTTGCTTTTTTGTCTCCTGCTGTCAGTCAAATAATATCTGAAGCCCAGAGAAGGTCTGGGTATTTTCCTTTCTTCTTGTTCAGTTATCCTGATAAATGGCATGAGATCTCCTTTGGAAAGATTAGTGCACATTGCAGGAGTGCTCCCTTAGTCAGCCCTGAGTTGCCTCATTTAGCTTCACATCCAGAAGCCAGGGAAGTACAATCCAGCTCTTGAAGTAAGAGGATCAAAAACATTGTCACTGTTTGTTTTAAAGGCTTCTTATGATATTTTTTGTGAAGTTTTTTTTTTTTTTTAATTTGAACGAGTTACAGAGAGAGAGAAAGATCTTATATCCACTGGTTCCTTCTCCAAATGGCCACAACAACCAGGGCTAGGCCAGGCTGAAGCCAGGAGCCTGGAATTCCACCCTGGTCAACAACTTGGGTTGTCTTCCTGCTGCTTTCTCAAGCAGATTAGCAGGTGCTGGAGTGGAAGTGGAGCAGCCAGGAGTCTAACTGGTGCCTGTATATAGGATGAGAAATTTATTTATTTATATGAAAGGCAGAGTGAAAGTGAGAATGAAATCTTCCATCCACTAGTTTACTTCCTAAATAGCTACAATGGCTAGGCCTGGGCCAGACTGAAGCCAACAGCTTAGAACTCCATTCAGGTCTCCCAAGTGGGTGTCAGGAGCCCAAGCACTTGGGTCATCTCCATGGCTTTCCCTGGCACCTTAACAGGGAGCTGGATCAGAAGTGGAGCAGCTGGGACTCGAACCTTCATTCACATGGGATGCACCCTCACAGGGGTGGCTTCTCCTCATGTGTCACCTGTGGGAAGTTTTCTAGTTCCAGGGTTTCTGACTGTAGAAAGGCCAATGTCAACCATAGACACTTATTTTTGGAAATATCCCAAAGGTACTCTCTGTTCACTTTCCATTTGTCTGTTGCTTTCTTTCTCCAGGAATCAATCAGAACAATAAAGACAAAGTGCATGCCTGGCCTTCATTATTCATGATTTCCTCTTTGACTTTACATTTTCCATGTTTGGTGTAGAATAGGTTTCAGCAGAATCACCAGGTTAATTCACATGGAAAGAAACTGCCCTGAGTATAGATACTCTGTTAGTGTCAGTGTTTCACATTGTGGCTGCTGATGTGTTTTATTGTCATTTTGTCCCCTCCCCCCAATATTTCCACAGCACATTTATTCTACTAAACAGAATCTCCAAGAGAGATCTGTATTTTTTGAATTCCACAGCTGATTTTTGGTGTGGTTGTTTGAAAACAGCAGGAGTCAATTTTCCCCTAAGTTCTGCTTTGGTTTTATTTTCTTGTTCAGTAATACTCATGGGACATACATTCAGATGATGGTCTAGGGCCTAAGGAAAAAAAAAATATTTAATTTTTTATATTTATTTCAAAGGCAGAGAGAGAGAATGACAGAATGAGAGAGAGAAAGGTCTTCCATCCCCTGTTTCACTCCCCAGATGGCCACAATAGTGCTGAACTGAAGCCAGGAGCTTCTTCCAGGTCTCACACGTGGGTGCAAAGGCCCAAGCACTTGGGCCATCTTCTACTGCTTTCTCAGGCTATAGCAGAGAGCTGGATTGGAAGTGGAGCAGCTGGGACACAAACCAGTGCCCATATGGGATGCATTGCAGAGGGCCTTAACCTGTTGCACCACATCACTGGCCCCTTATTTTAATTTAAATAACTACTCTTTACATTATAAAATTAGATCCTCTTTCTAGGAGGTTGTGTCCTTCACCTGGTAAGATTGTTATTTCATAATGTTGATTATGTTATCTAATTGACGATTTAAAAAATTCCATCTTGAAACCTAAGTTCAGATGCACGAAGAGGTAAACATTACTGAAGATTTGAACTGTGCTGACTGCCTGTGATTTTTTAAGTTATGGCTGTTTAAGCCTGGGTTTTTTATTCTATGTATACTTTTAAATATCAGAAAGGATGGTCAGAGAAATATTTGAAATTTAAAAGTATGAGTCTGTGGAAAATCATTTATATTTCTCCATCTATAAACTTTTGAAAAGATCTTTTAGGAGCAGGTGTTGTGGTGCAGTGGAAAAGCTGCTGCTTGGGATGCCTACAACCTATACTGGAATTCATGATTCAAGTCCCGGCTCCTCCACTTCCAATCCAGCTTCCTGCTGATGAATCCTGGTAGGCAGCAGAGGCTCAAGTGCTTAGTGGCATTTGGGATTCTCAGATGAAACTCTGAGCCTCTGACTTTGGCCTGGCCCAGTTCCGTTAAGGGTATTTGTGTAATGAGCTTGAAAATAGAAGATATCTCTATTTATTCCTCTGCCTTTCAAATACATGAATAATCTTTATAAAAGATTCATTTAAGTCTTATGTTTCTAGAGTATAAACTTTGAAAAGTAGAGAAAAATCATCATGTACTCTGTAGCAGATTGCTGAACACATTTACATGACTGAATATCACTCAATGACTTCAAGTATTTTCAAGTGCTTAAAAATAAGATAGGAAAATAAATACTAAGACACAAGACAGTGTACAATTTCAAGGGAAGATACAGTCATTGTTCCATTTCTGAGTACCCCCTTGTCCTATTTCTCTGAAACAACCTCTCCTAAATATTTAAAGTTTTATTTTATATTGCAGCTCCACAATTATACATGCAGTTAACATAAAATGATAGCCATGCATGTGAATCTGGATCTATAAACTCTTGGTTTTGTATCTCAGCTTTACCATGTGTAAGCTTGGTCACCTTAAACCTAATCTTCCATATCTCCATTTACTCATCCAGGAGATAGGGACAAAAGTACCAATTTTATAAGTTGTAAAACATTGATAGTTTAGTGTTTGAAATGTAGAATAGCTACAGCTTTTTAAATATGATATGTTTAAATATGATATTATTTTCTGACTCATCAGTTTAGAATATTTTCTATCTATGAGATAAAAATTAAACCCATGTAAATCGACTGGTCTGGTGCTCCCCTGCTATTGTTTCCATGTGTATTCTGAGCCACGGCTTCCCTATATTTACTTTCTTTCTCTAACTTCCCATTCCTTCACTCTTTCAGAATAGTGTTGCTGTCTCCCATGAACTGAAGTTTCTCTCTTTGCTCATTTTGTTGGGTTTATACATTTATTATGTTTTCCCTGTTGTCACATTAGAATTTGAGAGTGAGGAAGTAAGTGTCATATTCAAAGATTAACTATCATATGAAGCTTACAAACCATTAAGTAGCTTCTGAAGTGATCAAGAATGATATAAACAAGTGCTACTTTTATGTGAATAGGGAAGATAGAGAAAATTATGTAAAATACTTGAAGTTGCAAAGATTTCTGATGCTTAACTTCCTTTCAGTAAAATACAGCAGTTACACAAGGTAACTTCTGTGTTCCTCCCAACTCAAGCATTTTGTCATTACATTGGCTTCATTTTCCTCAGGTCTCTCCACCTTCCTTTCATTGCACTGGCCTTATCTGTTTCGGTAAGGCACAGTCCACACATTCTGTTCTTCCCTTTGTGTCTTTGCTCATCTTCGGATCTGTACATTAAATCTGGATGATAGAATAGCCTCCAGGAGTAGCACCCTAACTGATCCCCTTGATTCTTTCTTCTACATTCCTCTGTTTTGAAATTTCTGCCCAACACACACTGATTAAAATCAACACTCCTGCCAAGACCTAGAAATCCTTCCCAATCTGGCCTGGTCTACTCCTCTGTCCCTACCAATCTCTCACTGTCTCCTTCACTGAGTGTTTCTCTGCTATGCTAACCCCTTTGGGTCTTTGCACTGTGGTATCATCTCTCTAAAATGGTCTCTGTGATATTTACTTTTCTTTCTCACAGTTCCTAACCACTCCTTCCCCGAGGCAGTCCATAGAAATTATGGGAGGTGGCCCATAGAAGCTGTAACTTCAAATTCTCAGAAATACCTTCTCTGATAGTAAAGAGATAAAAATCCCCAATTTAGAAAGGGTCCAGCCCCATCACCCAGAGGAAGGACAGCTGAAGAATCTGGTCAGACAGGCCCTGATGGACGTCCCCTCGGTCTGTTTGCATAAGATCCAATACCCTTTTTATCCAATCACATGCTTCCATCATGCCTATGCAATGAATTCTCCATAAAAGCCCAAAAGATAAGGTTCAGAGAGTTTCCAGCTAGCTGAACTCAAGGAGGTTCCCGGAGGGCAGCATCTACAGAAGGTATGGACACTCTGTGCGCTTTCCCCTTCCCTCGCTCTCTGCATCTCTAACTTTGTGACCTTTAAAATCCTTTCTTAGAAACCTGTAAACAGAAATGTTGTGTTGAGTTTCCCTGAGTTCTGAGAGCTGCTCAAGGAAAAGAATAGAAGGTGCAAGGTGGTTGTGAGAAATTCGGTTTATAGCCACAGGGTCAGGAGCACAGAGGAGACAGCCTGGAGCCTGGGGCTGGCAACTGAAGGTGGGGAGAGAAGAAAGGCAGTACTGGGGCCTGAACCCTCAGCCTGTGGGCTCTGATGCCGTCTCTAGGCAGTGTCGGGATTGAATTAAATTAGGAGGACATGCAGCAGGTGTCTGCTGCCAGATTGTTCACATGTGTTGATTGCTTGCTAACTGGTATTGGAAGGGATCTATAAGGAGAGCCTAGTAGGAAAAGTTGATTTTTCCCATAACATACTCAGTCTCCCAGTTCTTTCTATTTGCCTATTGGATCAAGATGACTTATTAAGTGTAGAGGCAGATGATTTACTTTAGACTAAAACATAATATCAAAAAAATTCTAAAATCATATTCAATGATTTATAGCATTGTTTGCTAATGTTTATAGATAAAACAAATATGTTTGTGTTTTACATTAACAAACCATAGTAAATGATGATAATCAATCAACCTAATCCTTTTATGTACTACAGGTACACAGGCTTTTTATTCCAACTATGTTTTTTTTTTAAAGATTTATTTATTTATTTGAAAGAGTTACACAGAAATAGGAGAGGCAGAGAGGTCTTCCATCCACTGGGTCACTCTCCAGGTGGCTGCAATGGCTAGAGCTATGCCCATTCGAAGCCAGGAGCTTCTTCTGGGTCTCCCACATTGGTGCAGGGGGACCAAGGACTTGGGCCATCTTGTACTGCTTTCCCAGGCCATAGCAGAGAGCTGGATCGAAAGTGGAGCAGCCAGGACTTGAACTGGCACCCATATGGGATGCCTGCACCTCAGGCCAGGACATTAATCTGCTGTGCCACAGCGCCAGCCCCCCAACTATGTTTTTTTAAATTAACTAATTTATTTGAAAATCAGTTACAGAGAGAGAGAGAGAGAGAGGAGGTGGAGATACACAGAGAGAGGTCTTTCAATCTCTGGTTCATTCCCCAAGTGGCCGCATGGGTCAGGGCTGAGCCAGGCCTAAGCCTGGAGCCAAGAACTTCTCCCAGACCCCCCTGGGTGGCAGGGGCCTAAGTACTTGGGCCATCCTCCACTGCCTTCCTAGGTATATTAGTAAGCAGTTGGATGAGAAATAGAGTAGTCAGGACTTGAACTGGGGCTCTGATATAGGATGCAGGTGTTGTGGGCAGCAGCTTAACCTGCTGCATCACAAGCCAACCACTCCAACTATTTTTTTTTTCCTCTAAATACCCCTATTCTTCAAGCTAGTTTTGGCATTTGACTTTGTTGTTTTTAGAACTATTTTTTTAGAACTACAGTAATTCTTTAGATTGCATTTTTATTAAACTCAATGCAATGTGAACCCAGTGAATATGATGAATGTGTACATGAAGGAGTTCCTTCAAAACCTTTCTTTTGCTTTCTCATTAGTATGTCAATATCATCTTAAAGTTTTTGGAAATAACAAAATATTGATGATAAACATCCAGTTTGATTTTCTTCAGGAGCTTATTCGTAGGCAGAAATACAGTGACAGGTCACACAGTGTGATCAGGGAGATGTGCTTTACATTAAAATGGAAGTTACAATACACTGTATTCTTGAAAAACGCAAAAGATTGAGTGATATGTTCTCATCACAAAATAATAGCCTAAAGTAATATATGCAGTAATTAGCCAGGTTTAATCATTCCACAGTGTGTATGTATAAATATACTTTGAAACATCACGTTGTATATAATAAGTACAATTTTATCTGTCAATTTAGAAATAAAAGAATAAAAAAAACCACGAAAACAACAAAGGCAAAATGTATGCAACCATATTATTTCCTTCACATCTTTAAAGTGTTTTGGTGTTACAGAGTCATCTAGTACATTGAAAACATCCTTGTTTCACATTGATCAGTGGTCCTTAGAGTATTAGGAAGAGTGGTATAGATAATTCAGCACGTGTGTGTGTGTGTGTGTGTATGTATGTAATGGTCAGAGAAGGATCATTGTTATAGCCTCAACTCAAATATTTACCATTTCTTTATGTTAGAAGCATGGGAAATCCTGTGTACTAGCTCATATGAAATATACAATGAATTATTGTTAAATTATTCTACCTTGCTGTAGAACATTGGCAGCTATTCCTCCTATCCTACTGCAACCACATACCCATTAAGCACCCCCTCTCTATCTGGAAGGCTGTTTCTTATTTCTTTGTTGAGGCAAGGCAGTGCTCTCCTTGTTGAAGTTCTTCTCCACAAGGCTCCTCATCTGATCCATAGAATGATTCTCCCAAGTATGGTGCATAAGAAACAGCATCCTGGGTGCATTAGAGAGAAGTGATTTTGGTGCATACAATGGGTAACTGAAGCACTAGTGCTTGTTGCTTTTGTGGATGCCCAAGTGAGAAAGACTATAAGAAATATGGTTTCTTCCTTTGAATTGCTCTCTCTTCATGGAGGTTCAGGGACTCACATCCATGGCAGACCCAGGGCCACGCCTTTGGGTTTTGAATCAGGTTCTGTCATCTTGGCTGCCTACTCTCAGCAAGCTGAGAGTAATGCATTTTCTCTGGCTTTCCTAAATTCTTCCTAACCATTTGGAGACATTTAATTGGCCACGTAATATTGTCCAGCATAGAGGCGCAGCAGATTAAGCTAGATTAAGCTGCTGTCTGCCACATTTGCATCCCATATCAGAGTCCCCGTTTAAGTCCTGATTGCTCCATTTCCCATCTAACTGCACCTGGGCAGGCAACAGAAAATGGCCCAAATTCTTAGGTCCCTGTCACTCATGTGGGAGACCAGAACCAGGATGGAGTTCTGAGCTCTTGCCTTTGAATTGGCATACTCTTGACCATCCAAGCCATTTGGGGAGTGAACCAGTTTGTGGAAGTATCTCTCTCTCCTTCTGCCTCTGCATCTCCATCTATTGCTGTCATTATACTTTTCAAATAATTTTTTAAAAGATGATAGTTCAGTCCTGTCTATGCCTGAGTCTCTCTACACACTGATGTAAGCCATTACTGCCTGCTTCTGTGCTGTTTTATGCTTCCATTCCTTCTGTTGTGACTACTTTTCCTAGTGGGAACCCTAGATTTCTCTCACCTTGCCATTCTCAGTGTCTCTTTGGAGTATAGAAGTCTTCCCCACTATTCTCACCCTTAATACTCCATCCTTTCTCCATGTTTCTCCAGTACATGAGCATTGCTTCTGCAACAAGCATTGATATTTACAAAAGATAATGAGAGCAGTTGGCTTCAATTGGCTTTTGTTATTTTCTCCCACAAAATCAATATTTGCATCAGGGAGATGCAAAAAATCTATGCAAGTATTTAAAAATTTCATGGAACAAGTAGAAAAAAGATAAGTATATTTTGGTGCAAAAAGTATTTTGAAATCCATGCAGAGTTTGTAATACACACATTTTCCATAAACGTTTTGAAGACATCTCATACGTACTTAAGAGAGGAATGAAGGATGAGAGGAGACAGAAGGGACAAATGCAAATTAATACCTCTGCCAAATCTTTTGCCACAAAATTTGGACCTACATATGGGCAAGGACATGAGAGGATATCTCTTTCTCTGACCCAGTAGGAGATGAGGTCAGGCATGGGCCCAGCATCTTGAGACCATAGAGAGAGTGTAGAGAATTCCAACAGTGTCCTTTACATCACCATGCCTGGTACCAGGAGGCAAATATCAGATAAGCCAATATGATTTACAAGTTCAAGGTGTGTCTGAGTCTAGAGGTTAAGGCAAGTGCCCTTAAGAGAAGAATTTGGTGTTTGGTAATCAAATCAAATGGATGTCAGAATATGGACAGGATAGAATAGTTAGGTAGATCAAGAAAATTACAAGGGCCAGCACCGTGATACAGTAGTCTAGGCTTCCACCTGCGGTGCTGGCATTCCATGTCCCAGATTCTCCAGTTCCAATCCAGCTCTCTGGATAGATTGGAGCCACATCAGCCACAAGACACACTAGGGAGCCAGTGTGATTGTTGCCTGATTTAAAACAGGAGGCACCCCTTAACCTAGAGGCAGGAACAGTCCTGTTCAGGACCTTGGGAAGGAATGGACTTTGGATGTGGTAAGTGGCCCCAACCTCCAAAAGCTAAGGGAACATTGGATCAAAGAACCAGGAGTACACATCCAACCACAGGCAGTTGTTTCTTGGAGGATGGGAATGCCATGGAGAGCCTAGCCTCGCCAATTTAAAAATAGGCGGGTCTTACACCAGAAATATAATGGTACTTCAAAAAGTTAATGGAAATATGTATTATGACCCAAAACTATGCATCAACTTAAAAATATTTTCATTAAAATGAGCTTATCTTTAAATTCAATTTTCCATGAATTTTTGGAACTACTCTCCTATCTACATGCCAAAAGGAATTAGAAAAATTTGACAGTAAAGAGAAACACACACATGTATATACTCCCATACATGATGACAACTGCTCTTCTGATAATAAATTCTTTAGAAAATGTTTTGTGCCTGTCTAAATAGGAAGCTGATAACCTTACTCTTTGAAACAGAATCATCCTGTTGCAAAAACACATATTTGAAGAACAGAGAAACAAAACCTCTTGGATTTTTTTTTCCTGATAAGAATCAGGATTTGGAATTTTAAAGACTCACCAGGATCCTGTGGTAGGGCCAAACCCATGTCATTATAGTCAGGTCAGCTATTTTGTAAAATGTGTTACTGTTGCTAAATGGGTGATGTTGGCACGACTATTCTTAGAATAGAATTCTTGTTGAGACTTTTCCAAGCAATAGGCTATACTTTTGTTGCTCTTTCTCTCTAATATCAGAGTTTTAAAGAGGAGTGACTCACTGTTCAGAATAATTTACAGAAGAATATGGATGACAGTGATGATTCTGAACCATGCCACCTTTGAATAAATAAGAGATTTGAGAGTTTTCAGAATATGGAAAAACTCCTGATTCTGAAGCCAGAAAAAAAACTCATTTAGTGACATACAGAAAGATTAGGAAAACAGGAGGAATGGCTGAGATATGGTTTCTGAGGAGCTTTGATTTATGAAAACAAAAATCTGAAAGTGGGTCCAATTTCAGTTGCTTTGAAGATCACATCCATTTCGTTGTTTCATTTGATATATTCCTTGCATTGTTAAATATTCTGTAATTTTACTAAGTGTGTGTTTGATATACTTATGACTAATTGTCTTGGTATTGAGCTGTGAGATCCTCTGTTTTCCAGGAAATCATTGTGTGTATTAACAGCTTAAGTTTGGAATACTTATAGCATCATCTAACCTGTTTAGCACACAAAATGATTGCCAATGAATATTGATATGGAGAGTTGAGTTTAATAAATTTAATATCATAAAGCAGAATGCAAAGATGATTGATGTTTTGCCCTTTACAAATAATGCTTTAGTGTGCAGAGGAGTCATCAGTTTCCTGGCTTTTTGTCCTACTCACTTTTACAGATTCCCCTCAAATGTTACTTCCCCAAAGATGCCTTCTTGGTCTTGAACTGGGCTAGTCCCACGCTCAAGGTTATGTATCCGTATTTCTGTCCTGGTCATTGCCATATTATTCTGTACCAGTGCCACTTTCTCTATGCTCTATTCTTCACCAGACTTTGAATTTCTTGAAGGCTGGAAATATATCTCATCAGTCTTGAATCCTCCGTTTCTGGGTTTAGAATGTGCTGCAACGTATTTCAGAATTTATGCAGATGTGATCTGTTGCCAGATGACTATCATCAGCATGAGGGTACTTCAAAACTTTTTGAGTTACCAGACTGTTGACTGTAAGCTCAAGCAACAGCATACATGATTAATTAATCAACAATACATGTTAATGTGTCTTCAAACTGAGGCACATACAAAACAGAGTTATCTATTAATCAGTTACTGAAAGTATTGTGACTGGGGACTCCTGTAGGAAAATAACCCTGTGTTTCCCCAACAGCAGGAATCAGTATATGCTAACTTAGTGTTCACAGTGCCTTGATAGAAATAGCTATTGTGAATTGTGAGAATCAACTATAACCTAAATTAAGACAGCATAGAGAAAATGAACACACTGATCAGTGGAAACCACTAAACACAGTTATTTACCTAAAGATTCAAATACCCACCAATGTGCATGAAGCGATTGGTTTTAGATGATGGTATTTTTTTTTTTTACTTCTTTTGCTTGTCCATTTTCTGTAATTTTTATTCCAAGATCTGATTCTATATTTACCTACATGGTTAATAAAATTAACTATGTGCAATAAAAAAGTGAAGAACAGTTTGTGGAAAATGAAGCTGGAAGATAAGTTTATGTTGGTGCTGGTTCATTCCTCAAGTGCACACAGCCTCTAGGACTGGGAAGAGGATGGAGCCAGGAGCCTGGTGCACGATCCAGATCCTCTCCCATGAGGGTGGCAGGAATTCAGCTACTTGAGCTGTTATCACTGCCCTCCAGGGTCTGCATTAGTAGAAAACTGGAGTCAGGAACTGGAAGTGGGAATTTAATCCAGAAACTCTGATGTGGGACATGAGCTATGTCAAGAGCCTCTTCTAGATCTTTACTTCTTAATTTGACTGCAGCCAGCTTTATATGCCCTAACATTTCTACTAAAGTCTTCAGTGGAATACGAATGTATTCAGTGTAACTACCTGGGTAGATCATTTGTAAGGATCTAAAATTCTTAGAAAAAACATTTACAGAGTTTGCATTTGTACTCACTTACCTCAGGTAAGCACCTTTAAAATTTCAGCTTAAAAGCCAACAGATGATATAAAAATTCAATCTGATGGAAGGATTTGAAAACACCTCATCAAGTAATAAGTAAATCATAATTATAAATAATATATCAAAGTTATTTGTGATGGATTTAGCAAAAAAAAAATAAACCTACAGTTAAGGGCAAATGTTATAGCTACTGCTTGGGACTCCTCCTTCCTATAGCTGAGAGCCGGTTTGAGTTCCATCTACTTTGCTTCAATCCTGCTCCCTGCTAATGCATCCTGGGAGCCAGTTATTGACAAATTGGGTACTTGGGCCCCTGTCACACATGTGGGAGATCAGGATGGAGTTCCTGGTTCTTGGCTTCAACCTGGCCCCAGCCCTAGCAGTTGTGAGCATTTGGGGAGTGAACCAGTGGATGGAAGATTTCTCTCTCTCCTTCTTTCTGCCACTCTGACTTTCAAATTAATAAACAAATGTTTAAAAAATAATTTTAAAGTTCTTTCAAAGAAACATCAGGTTTCTCCAGCCACTCATGAAGAGCATCTAACTTATTTCAATAACTAATTTCCATCAACAAATAAAAAATAAATTCCAAAATGGATAGGTCTTTTTGGTAGAAAATAATTAGAATCAAATTTAAACTATATAAAGTTAATTTTACTGCCTTCAAATTTAAAATATATGAAAGAAAATGATGAAAGAAATACATGATTTTATTTAAGTAGCTTTCCTACCCTCCTTCTCCTAGGTTGCTTCCATTGCCACTCACACAGACTTTTAAAAACATTTACTGAATATTTACCCGGGTGCATCAGCATTTACATGTTAGATAACCCAGGAGAAGCTGATGGCGAGTGTAGATGGCATTGTGTCTCCTGCCTGTTTGGTTTCCTTCTTGGAAATGTAATCTAGCTCTGTGGACTCTCCTGCTCTAAATACCATCTTCCTAGCCCCACCTCACACAGCCTCTTTGATCCTTTCCTTTGCCACCCATCCCTAATCTTGGTCCCTTTGTTCTTGCTTTGAATTGACATTAATAGGATAGTGCTAATTAGCACTATACACTTAGTATAGTGCTCATTTCAAAAATGGCTTTAGCTAGGAAATGAAAAGAGCCCCTTATCCAATTAAAAGCAAGCTTTAAATACTAAGATTTGATCACTCATACTTGAATTTTGCCTATCATAGATAGATACTAAAGAAACAGTATAAGTCCTTTTTACAAAAGGAAGAAATGAATGGGAATTACAAGAGACTTTGTCCTGGGAGAATATAGATGCTGATGCTAAAGCAGGAATTTCCCAAGGGCAGGAGACCAGGGATCACCTTCTATGTACTTCCTATCTTGGCCAGGAGGAACCCTGGGGTTTTAGATTACAGGGATGTCATTCTGGGTGTTTACAGTTGTAGTGGCTCTGCTTGGTGCAGGCCTTGTGATAGGCCCCGGGGCCATCCTACAGCCAATGACAAGGCTACAAGACCTCAGCAGGGCAAATATTTTTGATTTCCAGTGAGCAGATAGGAAGACCGAGGCCCAGAGAGCATGCCCATGTGATTTGATTTGATTAAGGTTCCTGGGAATGTTCTTGATAGAACTGCTTCAAAAGAAATCCTGTCATTGGTGACAGCATAGGTGAACATGGAGGGCATTGTATTAAGTGAGACAAGCCAGGCACAGAAAGATAGGTAACACGTGCTTTCAGGTGCAGGTGGAATCTAAAATGTCAAAGTCAGAGAACAAAGATTAAGTGGGATTACAAAGGCTACAAAGGCGTCAGGGCACCATTCGTTAAGGACTATGGTTTAGTGAGAAGGAATCAGCTTGGGACATGGATTATAGGATATGGCAATTATGGTTAATGATCATGTGTTGTATATATGAAAACTGTTACAAGAATAGATCTTACATATTCTCACCAGAATAAAGTGGTATAGATGTGAAGTGATAAATGTGTCAGCTTGATCCAATTGTTCCACAGTGAAAACATATATCAAAACATGATGTTGTACCCCATTAATATTCATAATACAACAAAAATGAACACATCACCACAAGCAAACATACAAGAGAATCCTATCCCCTATTGTTCTTTGAGAAACAGAACTACAATTTAGACTTTAGATGTATGGTTTTAAGGACCTACTGTCCCGTTGGCTCCCATCTGTATCCATTTTGTCTTCACCTCATTGACTTCAATACTGTTCCATTCTTCTCTGTCCCTTTCTCCATTTCCCAAGTACATTTTGCAGTTTGTCCTTGAGGTGGTATATGTTGCTTCATCATTTTAAATAGACCCCGTTGGGATCCCATGATGATCTTTGCCCTGCACATTTTGGCCAAGGTGCCAGGTGAGTGGGAGGTATGCCAGCAGGTTGCACAAGAGCTTCAGTCATGAAATCAGATGCTGTGGCACAGGGGAGCCAAGGAATGAGGAGGAGGAAAGAGGGAAGGAGGAAGCCAGGGTTGCTACCTCATTGCACCACAAGCACAACAATCTGCCTGGTTCTCCTCCAGAGTACTGACAGAAAGAGGTCTAAATAAAACTCAGCATCCAATCATGTGAGAAGCTATTAGGCCACTTGACCCAAGATTGTGGGCCAGAAGCAGACAAGTCTCTTGTAGCTTGGAACTTGGGGTACACAAGACTGTAGTGGGCACTATGCAGTATGTGCTGATATTGTTATTATTTCATTTGTCTCTGAAATTTGTTGCTGGTTTTATTCCATGGGATTATAAAATAATTGGGGAAAGTCTTAGAATGTCATTCCACACAGTTTCTGAAATGTCGCCTTATTTCTGAGACAATACCAGTTTTATTTCTTATACTAGCATGGCAAATTATATTCAATAATTTAATAATATAAATATAACTGGCAGATAGCCCAAAGTGATTCCTCTTCGAAAAAATATTGAAATCATCATTTTTATATTGTCATTTTTGTTTTTAATAATGAATTATTATTTTTTCTATAAAGATGAATAGCATCCTTATAGTTAATTAGGGAAATAAGTAATTACAAATGAGACACAGGAGTGGTATTCAGCAGTTTGGTGGGTGTTTGAAGAGATAGACATTGGTTGTGATACCTGCCTCCTATAACCAAATACTTGGATTTTTAGCTCAGTTCAGCGGTCAGTTTTAACTTCCTGCTATTGCATACTCTAGAAGGCAGCAGAGATGTCTCAAGTAGTTGCGTCCTTGCCATGTACCTGGGAGACCTGGATTGAATTCCTAGCTCCCGACTTTAGTTTGTCTCAGCCCTGGTTGTTGTGGGCAAAGGTAGTGAACCAGTGTATGGGAAATTTCTCTGCCTGCTTATATGTATCTCTCTGCCGCTCAAATAAAATAATTCATTAAAAAGTACATTTATTCTAATATCTAAAAATAAACCACTCAAGCTTTTGCATATTTCTTCCAAATGAAGATCAACTACTACGTATCATCAAAAATTTAAAAATTCAATATTAAAATTTTAAACTGGCAGTAGGAATTAGTAGTCCTACTTCCTGAATCCATCGTGACAATTTGTTCTCATGCATTAGGTCTTTTCTCTACTGGAATTACTTTTTAATTAAATTAGGGAAGTACTTTTCTGGTGTTCTAGACACCTATTTTAATATTGCATTTTTAAAATATTTACATTATTAAATTGAAATGCAGAGTGATATAGATCGAGAAAGAGATCTTCCATCCGCTGGTTCACTCCTGAAGTAGCTCTGATTGTTGGGGCTGGGCCACCTGAAGCCAGGAGCCTGGAATTCCATCCAGGTCTCCTACATGGGTGACAGGGCCCAAGCCCTTGGGCCATCTTCTGCTGATTTCCCAATGCATTAGCAAGGAATTGGATCCAAAGTGCAGCGGCCAGTACTTCAAGTGGCACACATATGGGATGCCAGCATCTCAGGCAGCACCTTAACCCGCTGTGCCACAACACTGGCCTCTCTAGTACATTAGTATATTTTTTGTCCACTATTTCTAGATATTGCAGCAGCAAGCATCTATGGAGGATAGCAAAGCACTAATTCTGATTTCAGGTGTTTTGTAAATCTCAGTCTCATATTTAAGTAATGATGACTCTAAGATCAAACTTAGAACCCTTGTGACCATAATCTAACCTTCCAGGGCCAGAATTCTGGCACATATTATTCAGAGATGCAAGAATGTGGGCATTGATTGTGAAACAGTTAGATGAGGCAGGTGAGTAGTGAGAAATTATCACATTAACAGTACTTGGAAAATGAAGATTCATGGGTGACCCATTAACCATTGATTTCCCATTCTGAATTAAGAGTATAAAGGCAAAACAGCAACAACCAACTGGCAGGATAAGCAAGAATCTTACAATCAAAGGAAGTTTTGACATTTAATGTGACTTGAATAAAGAGCTGACAAGTAAGGTGACTTCCTGGTCCAGTTAATAATTTACACCATAGTGTTCTGTACATGAGAGATTGAAAGAGGGCTAAATGAAATAGTTTATTCCTGTCTTGGCTCCATGACTTCTGATTAACTGCAGGGTGGAGAGTTGGAGTAGTGCAGGAACAGATGTAAACTGTGCATGGAAGAAACATATGCTCTGAGTTATTGCCTTGGAAATTTAAATTCAGTAACGTGCACATATCAGGAGTCTGTGATGGAGTTGGCATCTAATAATTGTGAGGCCTTGAAGAAGCATTCAATATTCCTCAACTGCCATATGCATCACTTTGGAGTGATTACTTGATGTACATGTGTGAGCCAATCTGAATTTCACAATCACAACTTCTCAGAAGAGTTTTATCAAAAATCAGCCTTACTCTAGAGATCTTGAACCTAAGAAGTCAAAACAAGTGTCTTGATATTGGAGAGAATACTGTGTTCTAAGGGAAAAGATGTGCTGATTTGGTTTTAGGTTATTTCAAATGAGCTAGAAGCAAGTCTCTGAACCAACTATGCATAGGCCAACAGGAGAAACCAAGGCATCCGGAGATGTGCAATAGGCAAACTTTATGTACAACAGATATTCAGGAATAAGAGTCTATAAAAGGTCTATATTCAAGAGCATTACTGAGCAGTAACTGTGTTCTAAACATGATTTTTGACTGCAAACCATGGTCACTTTTGTCCATGGTTTCTAAGGTAGTAGATGATGATTATTGTCAACACTAGGCAGAGCCATTAATTTCCAAATGAACATTATTGACTATAAGTTCACTATGAACTCATAAGAACAAGAATCTCTACGGAGGTGGGTTCATGATGTCTTCACACTCCAGGACAGTAATTAGCCCAGATTTCACGAACAATTGAATGCTCAATGAAATGTAGACTCAGCTGGCATTTGTATAAAATTCCTTTGGGCCTTATTTTTTGCAATAAGCCATTATTCATTATTTCCATTTTATAATGTGGCTGAGAGCAATAACAAACATAAATGGACAAACCAGGAATGTTGTTTTCTGAGGATATGAATATTTCATTTGTACTTTATGAAAAAATACATTTTGAAAGCCATGCTGAAAAATTAACAGTGTCTATAACATTCCTGTAAATATTTTAAAAGTTTCTTGAAAAGGGAAACTTTCAGACTTGAAAGAAAAATTGAAAACATCAATCCTATTGATAAGCTAAATGAAACAAAGGTTTATCACCAAGATTCTTGGTAAGGCAAAAAGGAAGTTGGCTTTGATAATGTCTTAATTTAATATCTTACACTGCAGTTGCAAAAATACATTCGCAGGTTTTATTAAGCCACCAAAATATTTGGCTTGCATTCCTTCCTGAAGGAAACAATGAAAGAAAAGTATACATGGCATGTTGTTTGTTAAGTAATTACGGAAAGGACTGCAAAACAAAGCCTGTGGATTCATAAAGTTATCCATGGAATTTTAGATGAGTACAATAATTTTAATGAATTCCATGAAACCATTCAAAGGCACACACTGAGATACATCACAAAAATGTAGGGTTGTAATTATGTTATCTGCTTCTGATACATGCTATCCAAATGTGTCTTTTTAGAGGCTTGTTTGAGATGCTGTAAATTTTGCTCAGCAACTTAAGACAAGTGAGGCATCATGGAGAGAGTTATCAGGATTTGCTTAAGCCTTGTGTAAGTTGCATTGCTGCACAAGCTACTTAACGTTCTGTAGTTCCTTCCTTTGAAGGAAGAAGGGAGATTCTTGGTGTTACAGAAAGGAGTCAGGGATGAGGAAATCTATGTAGTTTTTCAGTCTGGAAAGATTTTCGATTTTCAGTGGTGGGGAAGGAAAGCTGAGCTTGTGTATGGAGAGAGGAGGATGGAGAGTCACAGGTCACAGACACCTGTTATTTTTGCAACCTCTTTGGTGCTCATTTTTGTGTGGGAAGATTAGCTGTTGTGAACCAGTTAGTTTTTGTGACTTTAACTAAAATCCCCGGGAAGAGCTTCTTGGGAAGGAAAACATTTATTTTGGCCTACAGTTTGGGGGAGCACAGTTCAGAATCTGATGTCCCCATGAGTCTGTGTCTGACCACAGCTGGCAATGGCAGAGCGTATCTGAGGAATGATTTCACAGTGAGGTAGGAAACAGAGAGGGAGAAGCTTGGCCAAACTCGGCTTAAATACCCCCAGCTTCTCCGGAGAATGTCTTCCTGCAGGCAAACCCTCTCCACCCTAACCCATCAGCCATTAGCACTGTTAATGAAAGACTCTGGGATCAGCAAGTGTGCCTGAGTCTGCTCAATCCCTAACACACAGGCAAACCAGATTTCCCTCGAGCCTAGGGCTGACCTGGCTTAGACATGTCAAGTGGTTGGCATTTGTCCTCACAGTTTTACCAACTTGCTTTGTAATGGCTCTGTCACCATGGCCACACATCCCTCCCTTCTCTTTTTTTTCTTTGCTGTTCAAATAAATAAATCTCAGAACAATAGAGAGAGGAAGAGGGAGAAACACACACACACACACACAGAGGCATCTGCTGTTTCATTCTCCAAATGCCCACAAAAATCAGGCTGGGCCAGGGACTCCATCCTGGTCTGCCACGTAGGTGGGAAGGGGGGCACAGGCTCTTTTTCTATTTTCTGCTGCCTGCCCAGGCATTTTAGCAGGAAGCTGAATCAGAAGCAGAGAAGCCAGGACTTGAACCAGCTCTCCAAATTGGCAATCTATTAATGGTTTGCTGGAGTCACAAGCAGCAGGTTAACCTGCTGTGCCACATGAGTGGCCCCCACCCTGTCTCTTGATCATCAGTTCTGATGTTGAAAAACCTGTTTTACTTGGATTTCTCATGGACATAACCCAATCCAATCTATTTCATGGAAAGTCTTCAACGTAACAGGCTCTGTGGTGAACAGAGATCAAACTCCCATGGAGTTGTGCTGGGAAACTGAGCCAAACTCCCATGGGAATTTATGTTGTCCATGGGACAAGGCTTCTTTTTGACATTACGGCAATGGTATTGAGTTCTTATCAGAGACTCCATGAACAAAAGTAGAGGTAACCATTTCTGACTCAACCATTTATATTATTTACTGGATTCCACAGATATCTTAGCCCTACAGATGAGTACAGGGAGTTTCTCCTGGGTTATGAATTACTGCACGTACAAAAGATGAAATTTAGTGATCTTTTTTTATTTATTAATTTGAGAGACAGAAAGAGGGGAGGATAGAAATAGCTCTCTCTATCTCTCTCTCTCTCTATCTCTAAAGATCTTCCATCCACTGAATGCCTGAAATTGCCGGCCAGGGCTGGGGCCAGAACTAAGAGCTGGAGCACAGTCCAGGTCTCTCACATGTGTGGGAGTAACCTAATTACTTGAATCATTGCTGCTGCCTCCCAGGGTCTGCATTAGCAGGGCCTAATGCTTGATCCAATTGAATTTTCTTAATATTTTCAATCTTGATCTTTGCAATTCTCATTTAATCTGATTTAGCTCTCAACTTCCACTATTGAAGAATCTACTCATTTTTTTATGTGCCTTCTGTGTTTCTATTCCTATTTCATTAAAACCTTTTCATTTGGGACTGAATATCTAAAATGACTTGCATTCCAAAGAGCAAAATGCTGATAAACATGGAAACTGGGGTATGGTCCCAGGGGGGACCATCATACCATATCTCCACTTTGAAAATATCCATAATATAGCATCAAAAGACAAAATCATGAAAAAGGTGATTTTTCCAACATTGTGAACTAGATGACTGTGGCCTTGATTTTTAATTTTACAGGAAAGCTTAGCAAGCCTAGCTGTACTTCTTTGGTCCATTAAAAAACACAAGAGATTTCCACTTGATGAATTTGCGTGCAAGTATATCTTTATATGAAAGACCATCTGTCTCCGAGGAGTTCTAACTTTCCTGAGAAGGGCATTATTGGGTAAAGATTAAGAGCTGGACCTTGAAACTTTAACTGCTCAATTCACCCAGTTCTGTATTGTGGCCATTGTTAACATAAATTTCAAATTCCACAGGTCTGTGCTTTTTTTAGTACATTACTTATGCTAGGGACCAGGTGTTTCCTTTAGAGAAAATTGTGGCTTTTTTATTTGTTTCCCTTTTTTCTCTTATAATACATAGCTACCAGTATCTTCTGTGTGGATGCTTGAGAGATGTTACAGAATCCCTGGGTTGGAGGCTTAGACTGTCTTCTGGGATAAGGAAGGAAGCCCTGAGTACAAAAGTGTAGAAAGGAAAAAAACACTGTGTATGGCTATACCAGATGAGGCTTAGGAAAAAATAGATAGCACTTTCCAGCTTAACTGTGGTTTTAATGCAGAGCAAAACAACTCATGGGGGGGGGGGAGGGGGTGTTTTAATGCATTTTAAGTATTTTTACTTTAATATTTGGATAAATTCAATAATTATCTTTTCAAACATGAAGTATTTCCATGGCTCACTATTTCCATTGCATAATTCAATTTTCTGCTTTGTATCATTTAAGTAAAAAATAAAATAAAGCCACAATGTTATTTACTGTGTTTCCTTTGAAGGAACAATTGCTGCATTTGATAAATAGTACCTAAGCACTAAGACATTCAGAATTATATGGTACTCTAAGGAAATCAAGTTCTATTAGGTCATCATCCTTCTGCTTTTTAAAATTAAAAAATACAAAGTTTAGTGAGAGTAAGGGGGTCTGCCTGTGATCATGAGCCTAGTAAGTGGTACAGTCAGGATTTAGCCCAGATCTTTTACTTCAGAAATGTGTGTTTTCAAGTGCTCCCTCTACATGAAAAGCCTATTTAAAAATAATAAAAATGGTATTTTTAAAAACATATTTTCTTTTCATTTTTTAAGGTTTCTATACAAAATTTACACAAATCTTACCGAGGATATCATTAAAGTTTCAGACATATTGAATTGTTAAGAGTTCTGTGATTCACTTAAAACTCTTTGCAAGTAGTTTTACAGAGTTTTTGCCTTAAGTACTGCACTATGTTTCAAGGTTGTGTTAGGTATGGACCCTGCATATCTCCAAGGGAACAGAATGGCACAGCAATATGTTTTCTTCTTACACAAGTATTATAATTCAAAGATGAAGGCCAAATTTTTTATCTCATAAAAATTGTTTATTAAATAAATTTATCTATATACATATATACAATATACAAATACATTGTTTTTTAAAAGAATTTAAGTATTTATTTGAAAGTCAGAGTTACAGAGGGAGGGAAGGAGAGAGAGAGAAAGATAAATCTTCCATCCGTTAATTCACTCCCCAAATGGCCACAATGACTGGGACTATGCCAGGCCAAAGCCAGGAGCCAGAGTTTCATCTGAATCTCCCACTTGATTGGCAATGGCCCAAACACTTGGGCCATCTTACTCTGCTCTTCCCAGGCCATTAGCAGGGAGCTGGATTGGAAGTGGAGCAGCTGGGATTGGAATTTGTGCCCAGATGGTGAGCTGGCCTTAGAGGCAGCAGCTTCAACCACTATGCTACAACACTAACCCCTAAAAACATTCTTTTTAAAAAAAATTATGTATTTATTTGAAAGGCAAAGCAATGGAGATAGTTGGAGGGAGAGAGGGAGGGAGGGAGGGAGGGAGAGAGAAAGAAAGAGAGAGAGAGTCTTCCATATGCTGGTTTAATTCTCATGTAGCTGCAACAACCAGGGCTAGGACAGATTGAACCCAAGGGCCTGGAACTCCATCCAGGTCTCCCATGTGAGCGGCAAGGGCCCAAGTACTTGGGCCATATTCTGTTCCCTTCCCAGATGCATTAGCAGGGAGCTGAATCAGAAGCAGAGCAGCCAGACATTGAACTGGCACTTGGGTATGAGATACCACTACCTCAAACAGAAGCTTAACATGCTGAGATACAATACTATCCCCTATTATTATATTTTTGGGATACTTAATTACAGTTAAATGTTTATTTTGAAATGTATGCTTGAATAGATGGAAAATTAATTCAAGAAGCCCAAATTTTACTTTTAAGCCCCACACTGCTGAACATATGCTGGTCTTCTTGGGCACTATCTGATTAACCAGTGGCAGAAGGTGAATTTTTCCAAGGTGCAAGATACCACTCAATGTCCCACTTAAGAACTGAGAAACTGTAACTGCTAATGGGAGGAGCCTAAGCAAAACCGGCAGATAAGCTGATGTCAAGAGTCCAGGCAGTGGACCTGGGAGCACCATGTCCACTGGGCAGGCTTGAAGTTCAAATCAGAAATGTACAGAACGAGGTGAGGAGTCGGGAACGTGATGAACATAGATTAGAAGTGAGCCAGCTGGGCTGCATTTCACAGGGAGAGGCTGGTGCAAGCAGACAGATGTCTTGTGAGTTGTCAACAAAGCCTAAGTCAGCGATTAAATAACATGATTTAAGAAAGTTCTCTTTCCTTCCTGCTGGGTTTTCTTCTTCAGAAATAGCCTGTGTTCCCAGTGTGGGCTTCCCCCATAACTCCACCCTGCACACACACACACCCATTGAACTGGAGGTAAAAGGAAAGCAATGACAGGATTCCTGTTCAGCAATTCTTGGTATCTGCCTGCCAACAGGTTGATGACGCTTATGCTGATCACATCACAGAACAACTATAATTTTTGGATTCTTCCATTACTGAAAAATGCATAGGAGGCCCCTACCAGGGTATTTGCCAGTCCTGGCAGCTGTTGAAATATTTAGAAGAATTTTAAAGAAAACTTGTACTCAAGTTCCATAATCATGATGTCTCAGAACAAAAGGTTACCTAAGAACAGGTTGCAAGGACTCAGGATGAAAACCATCCCAGTGGTTTGCATCAAGTGTGCTGCTGAAAGAGCAGTACCACATGGACACCTGCGCAAAATAGATGAGGTCACTCAAAATGTTCCTCCAAATGGTGGATGCTTACAAATGTATGCTTACATATAGAATGTAGAATGCTTACAAATGTATCCTACAAATGCAGATGCTGAATCAACTAAGAAATTAGAATAAACCTGATGTAAAATCAAGCATTAATATATAGTTTACATACTCATTTTAGCTAAAAAAATATTCATCTAAGGCAAAAGAAATCCAAGCATGAAATAAGGATAAAAGAATCCAGCTGATACCATTTACCTTGAAAGACATCCTATCTATAAATAAAAGGGTAAAAGTTGGCATCCTCAGACTTAGCCTACAGCTTTTGAGAATCAATGATTACAATTCCTAAAGTTGAAATGACGTCAAACAACTGTGAATAGCAAACATAGGATCTTTCTTTACCATCTAATAGGAGATTTCAGTGATGATTTATTACATATTTATTTGAAATTTGTCTCACAATGTAAAAAGTCTTGTTAAATAATACTATATGTTTGGGCTTTTATGCTAAGAGATGGTTCAATTTCAATAGATGCAAAATCTTTTCTGTACCCCTAGTATGTATTAATGATTTCTGGTTGAGTCTTCTGTTGAATAATTGGCTGGACTTCAGATTATAGTCTGAACTCAGTAATAAAGTATATAGAATTGGTCTGACTGCCTTTTACCTTCCTCTCAGCCTATATTATTATAAAGGATACATAGTATTTACTAAAGTAATAATACTCCTTACTGATACCTAGATGATAAACAAAAAGATCTGGCCAACATATTCAATTCATAATCTTCCAATTACAAAGTAAAGTACACAGATCTGCTAGTTTAATGTCAATTTCTGAAAAAGGAAATGGAACATTATGATAAACAAATAATTGGAATAGTTAAAGTAATAATTCAAACACCAAGGCAAAATGTAGCACAGGTATCTTGAATATTATTCTAATGCTCTTTCTTAAAAATATGAAGGTCTGATAATTTTCAGATAATAGAAAACAATAAGCAAAAAGAAATTGTGAGCTGAAAGATGACAAATGTGGAGAGATTGAATTGCACCAACCTTTCTTTAATTGTCAAGATTCTGCTGAACCCAATCCCTACTTACTGGATACTTAGCCAAGCATTTAATTGTTTCCATAAACTTTATCCACTTTTCATTTCCCTTATTGCCCCGCATAAAAATTATTTCCTGCTTCTGGAGTTAGCAGAGCTTCAGGAAAACTGAATGTCTCTCTGTGTCTCATACATTCCCTGCCTCTTTCAGGGCCTACAAGTGTTCCTTTACCTAGACACCCATTCTTTATCCTTTTTCACATGTTCAAATACTATGTTTTTTTTTTTTTCAAAGCTTTCCAATGATATCCTGTTATTGCATGCTTTCTCATCTGTCTCTGAATCGTCAAAGCAATTTCATGCATAATCTTATGGTATTTTAAACTGGCTATCTTCTGTGATAACTAGTTTCTATTATCAAAGCATTTCCCCAGTCATTGATTTAAATTAATGAATTACAAATTAAAAATTATGAAGATGTTATATCATAAATGTTATCTGTTTCAGTTTCTACTTTATGATCAATTCAGAATATAACCACTTAGAAGAAATAAACAGTTTGAGACTGCCTTAGATGTTGTCAAATGAGTATTCATTCTTTTTATAAAAACTGAACACTGGAGCAGGTGTTTGGTGCTATGATTAAGTTGCCACTTGAGGTGCCTGCATCCCATATTAGAGAGTCTGGTTAGAACCTGGATCCACTTCGGATCCCAGCTTCCTGCTGCTCTGTACCCTGCCAGTCAGCCAGTGAGGACACGAGTACCTGGGTACCTGCCACTAATGTCAGAGACCCAGAATGAATTCCTGGCTCCCAGTTTCAGCCTAGCCTATCCCTGGTTGTTGTAGACATTTTTAGAGAGTGAGCATATAGATGGAAGATCCATCTGTTTCTCTCTCTGCTTTTCCAAAATGAATTAAATGCCTTGGAATAAATTTAACCTAGGTTGTTGGGTTTTCTTCCTCTTTTTTTTTGGGGGGGGGATAATGGTACATCAAGTTTATTCATATTTTTCAAAAAAAAACAGCTCTTAATTTTATTGATATTTTGTATTTTTTGTTTCAATTTTGTTTTTTCTTTTCTAATTTTAATTTCTTTCCTCCTAGTAATTTGGGGTTTGGTTTGTTGTTTTTCTATGTCCTTTAGATGCACTAATAGCTCATTTATTTGGTACCATTCCAATTTCTTCATGTAGGCATTGATTGATATAAACTTCCCTTTTAACACTGTTTTTGTTGTATCCCATATGTTTTGATATGATGGATTGTTGTTTTCATTTGTTTCCAGAAATTTTTTGATTTCTCTTTTGATTTCTTCTATGACCCACTGTTCATTTAGGAACACGTTGTTCAGTTTCCATGTGTTTGCATATAATCTAGAGATTCTTGAGTTGTTGACTTCCAGCTTCATTCCATTGTGGTCAGAAAAGATGCACGGTATGATTTTGAATTTTTTGAATTTGCTGAGACTTGCTTTATGGCCCAACGTGATCTATCCTAGAGAAAGTCCCATACAATGATGAGAAGAATGTTTATTCTGCAACTGTGTGGTTAGAAGTTCTGTAGATATCAGTTAGGTTCATTTGGTACATAGTGTCATTTAGCTCTGTTTGTCAATTTTCCATTTAGTTGAAACGTCAACTGATAAAAGTGGGGTTTTGAAGTCCCCCTTTACTATTGTATTGGAGTAGATGTCTCCATTTAGATTCATTAACATTTCTTTTAAATAGGCAGGTGTCATGTAATTGTATATGAATACATTTATTATAGTCATATCTTCTTGTTGAATTGACCACTTAATGATCACATAGTGCCCTTCTTCAACTTTAAAGTTTTTAATGTTAAAGCCTATTTTGTCTGATGTTAGGATGGCACACTTTCCCTTTTTTTGCTTTCCACATTTAAAAGTGACAGAAAAAAGTCTTTATAATATTCAATGCAAGGGCAGTTGATAAATATGTTAGCACTGAAGTAATCTGATTGGTAGAAGTAATTGAATATTATCACTTCAATGTTTTTCAAATGCTTAGGAAATCTTCCTAATTTTCTGAAGCCTAAATCCCAGAGTAACTGGCACCATTAAAGTTTCTTCTTTTCTATTTGACTGGATGTTCTATGAGTTGACAAAGATTTAGTGGTCTCAGTTCATTGGATGCTTCCCCACATTTTTTCACAAGCATGCCACGTAATACTGTTCTAAGAGGAAACAGGCTGGCAATAACTTAGATATTGCACATTAAATAGTAAAATATATTGAAAGTGACACTAATTTTAACATCAGAAATTATGTTAGGATAACACTTACCTGCAAATTATGCAGATGTTCTGCTGAGGAGCAGGGATTTGTATTGCTTGATTCCTGAGATAGCAATCCTGATATAAGAATGCATCTTTTTTTTCAGATGTGAGGCAGAACCCTGAGATAAATTGGATTATGGGATTAGTAACAAATTAATTTTTTAATATTTATGGCTAGCATTATTTACGTTACTATTTCAAAATTCAAATCATCAGCTCAAGATCAATGAAACTAACACAATGGTTTTCAATGCTAAGAAATGATAGCCACGGGAATTTAAATAATTTTCTCTGTTTAAAGAGAAAATAGGAGCTCCCATAACTGTACCAGCTCCACAGATGTGAACAACCATTTCTTGATCTCCTTTTCTGGGTGTGACCAACAACATTGGTTGGACCTGCTTTGACATAATAATATATATTAGGTGTGGTAGACAGGATTCATGATAGCCTCACACATTTCTTCTCATAGGAATCCCCTTCCCTCTGAGTGTCGGTGGAACAGTGTATTTGGCATATTTCACTTCTGAGACTGTAAAATGGTTACGCCAAGTGGCAAGGGACTTTGCAGATCCCAAGTGGATTAGGTGCATGGTTTTAGAAAGGTGACAGAGTTCAACCAATAGTATTAGAACAAAAAAAATACTAAAATGGATAAAGTATTACATTGTACATCAACAGTCAGGACAAGGGATGAAGTCACTGTTTCTCATACTGTCCATTTCACTTCAACAGGTTTCCCCTTTGGTGCTCAGTTAGTTGTCGCCGATCAGGGAGAACATATGATATTTGTCCCTTTGGGACTGGCTTAATTCACTCAGCATAATGTTTTCCAGATTCCTCCATCTTGTTGCAAATGACCGGATTTCATTGTTTTTCACTGCTGTATAGTATTCTATAGAGTACATGTCCCATAATTCCTTTATCCAGTCTTAGGTGTTTAAATTTTAACTGAAAAGTTATCCCTGTTAAATATAAGAGTAAGAATAAGAGAGGGAGGAGATGTACAATTTGGGACATGCTCAATTGGACTTGCCCCAAATGGTGGAGTTAGAAACGTGCCAGGGGATTCCAATACAATTCCATCAAGGTGGCATGTACCAATGCCATCTCACTAGTCCAAGTGATCAATTTCAGTTCACAATTAATCACACTGATAGGTCTAAGAGTCAAAGGGATCACATAAACAAGACTAGTGTCTGCTAATACTAACTGATAGAATCAAAAAGGGAGAGAATGATCCATCATGAGAAGCGGGATACACAGCAGACTCATAAAAGGGCAGATGTCCTAAACAGCACTCTGGCCTCAGAATCAGCCCTTAAGGCATTCGGATATGGTTGAAGACCCATGAGAGTATTTTAGGCATGGAAAGCCAAGACACTCTGGGGAAAAAAAAAAAAAAAAACAGACCTAAATGAAAGATCTCCTAAAGTGAGATCCCAGTGGAAACCAGTGGAAAGAACGGGGCCATCAAAGAAGGAGGTACCTTTCTCTGAAGGGAGGAGAGAACTTCCACTTTGACTATGACCCTGTCAGAATAAGATCGAAGTCGGCAAACTCAAAAGGCTTCCATAGCCTTGGCAACTCATGACTAGAGCCTAGGGAGATTACTGATGCCATAAACAAGAGTGTCAAATTGTTAAGTCAACCACAGGAGTCACTGTGTACTTACTTCTCTTGTGGGATCTGTCCTTAATGTGTTGTCCAAGGTGAAGTAATGCTATAACTCGTACTGAAACAGTATTTTATACTTTGTGTTTCTGTGTGGGTGCAAACTGATGAAATCTTTACTTAATATATACTAAATCGATCTGTATACCGGGTTCTAGTCCCAGTCGGGGCACCAGATTCTGTCCTGGTTGCCCCTCTTCCAGGCCAGCTCTCTGCTGTGGCCAGGGAGTGCAGTGGAGGATGGCCCAAGTCCTTGGGCCCTGCACCCCATGGGAGACCAGGATAAGTACCTGGCTCCTGCCACGGTGGCCATTGGAGGGTGAACCAACGGCAAAGGAAGACCTTTCTCTCTGTCTCTCTCTCTCACTGTCCACTCTGCCTGTCAAAAAAAAAAAGATAATTGAAAATGAATCTTGATGTGAATGGAATGGGAGAGGGAGTGGGAGATGGGGGGGGTGCGAGTGGGAGGGAATTTATGGGGGAGGGAGTCATTGTAATCCATAAACTGTACTTTGGAAATTTATATTTACTAAATGAAAAAGAAGCATTATAATAGTTTATTAATTAAATGGGAAAATAAACATAAAACTTATTCTCCAAAAAAAAAAAAAAGGTGACAGAGCTTTTAAGTCTATGAGATCTTCTGCTGGCTTTCAAGTAGGAAGGCCTCCTAGCTAGGATCTGAGGGAAGTTTCAAGAAGGCCAACCTTGCCAATGGTCAACAAGGAAGCAGGGACCTTCATCCCACAAAGGCTAGGGACCACTATATGGGCTTGGAAGATACCCAGCCTCAGGTGAAAACCCATCCCAGTCCCAACTTTGACTTTAGCCCATCTATGCCCACAATTCTGACACACAGAACTATGAAGTAATAAGTGGGTGGTGCCTTAAGCAATAAGTTTCTTGTTATTTGTTATGCATCATCACAAACAAATGCAGCAGGGGTTTTCTTTTTATATTTGTTTGCTATTAATTCCTATAACTTTTTCTGGTAAGGCAAATCTGCAAGAGACATACTGTATGAGAGATTTTTTTCCTTCTCCACAAATATTCTTTCAGGGAATTATGATTCAAAATTAAATATTGAATGTTTTTTGTCATAGGTTAATTTCAATAAAATAGTATATGAAAAATAGTTATTTAACTAGTCAATTAATACTTCTGGTGAGCACTCTAGGCACTGAGTACTTCCCCAAGCACTATGAATATGGCCATACACAAGATAGGGAAATATCTTGGTCTCAAGGAGCTTACATTTTCATATGGAAGATAGATATTAAAAATCAGAACAATAGGATAATAATAAGTGGAAAAATCATGAAGTATGAGATGGGCATTGAATGGGGTTGGGAGACAGAGAATGGGGAGAGTTTGTCAGGAGCCTTTGAAACGATGGCCCATAAGAAGGTAACAGCTGAACAAAGACGCTGATGGAGGAGGGGAGAGAGCTAGCACACATATTTTCAGGGGAGGAAGTTCTAGGCAGAGTGATCCACTGGGACAGGTGCAGAGGCGGGATGTGGTGGTCACCTTCCAGGGAGCGTGTGTCGTTTGAGAGCATGGAGTGTACAAGACAGTAAGAGAAGGATGGAAAGCTAGGCGTGGGCCAACCCCTGTGAGGTCTTATAGAGTCTAAATCTCTGAAGATCATTTTTGCTAAGCTGTCATCAGAGTGCTATGAAGACACTGTCCATTTTTAATGGTTATCTTTTATAAAGATCCAATTAAGCACTCTTAGAACAGAGTGCCTAAAGTCATTTGATGTCTCGTGAAGGACTACTGAGTTCTCTGTTATTTGGTGAGAGCTTTGAAACACAATGCAGTTCCCTTGTGGTCCTGGCTGCCAGGAGGAGACACCAAGTTTGGACTTTAGGGAACCGTCCTTGACTATTGGGGCAAATCCCTCTTGCGCCTTCATGATTATTTTCTTTATTTGTTCCATTGATTTCATATTGTTTTCTGTTATTTGAAATGTGTTGTTGAAATACTCATAATACAAAAAAATTCTGTAAGGCCACCACATTTTCCAACCAGAAGTCTTTCTAAAGCTATGATTTATCTGAAATCAATTTATAAAACAATTATGTTTAATTTAACTGTAGGATAAATTAAATAAATACACCCTCAATTCCGCCAATGAGGTTATTATTAACAAGCCTAAGTGAGATTTCTATTGACAGGTGAAATAAGGCCTATGAGAGATCAATAGAGAAATAGATTTTATTGACTAAAGGGTATTGAAGAAAACATCACAGACAGGAGATACTTTCACTGAATCTTGAAATAAAATCATGGTACACTGCTGAATATAGCAATGCTAAAGACTGCCTTTCATACTATGAATGTGATAATAAGATACATATGAGTGTGTTGTACTATACATGAAAGACTTTAAATATATATTACTCATATAATGTATATACATATTATGGCAATATTCTTGCCATAATAAGGAAGTGATTTGTTCCATTTACACAAAGTTACTACATAGGCCAATGGTGGCACTAACAGTAATTTTCCAACACAGAAATACCAATTAATTCAAATTCAGTTAGACTGGAATGGATACTGGACATGCTATTTTTTCAAAAGGCTTCAAGTATACACATCTTATCACTGAGAGGCCAACACTGTGGCATAGCAGGTTAAGCCTCTGCCTATGGTGTGGCATCCCATATGGGCTCCGGTTCTAGTCCAGCTAATGGCCTGGAAAAGCAGTAGAAGGTGGCCCAAGTTCATGTGCCCCTGCACCCTTGTGGGATATCATTAAGAAGCTTCTGGCTTCAGACTGGCCAGCTCTGGCCATTGCAGCAATTTGGGAATTGAACCAGTGGATAGAAGACCTCTCTGTCTCTCCCTCTCTCTGTGTGTAACTCTGCCTCTCAAATAAATAAATAAATCTTTAAAAAATTCATTAAATTTAGGGTGTGGCAGTTACAGTTACAGTACTGACAAACCCTCAACTGAAGAAATATTGGAAGCAGGAAGAGATAGTGCAGGAATTATTTCATTGAAGAGCAGATTATGCAAGAAAATGAATGACAGTTGAGGGTCTTAGAGATTGATCTGAGCAGTTAAAATCTATGGGGTTAAAAATCTATTAATGTGTCATTTAAAATGCATAAATTATAAAATCAAATTTGAGTTTTAAGAAGATATCTAATCAACTAGAGGGCAAAAAAAAAAAATCTGTGTGCAAGGAAATCAACTGTCTCCATGGTAAAAGTGAGTGGTAATCACGGACTTAGCAGAAGGCAATGAAAATGGAACACAGGAGACCAAATAAAATATATAATTATCCCAGTGCCTAAGACCTGCACCCATGGGTGCACTGTCACAGCAAAGTCAGATTCTTCAGTGCTCCAAACCTCCATTTAAACTTGTAAAATGATAAATGTTAGTATTATACTATCTCAAGAGTTAGAATATTAAATCACCAGCACTGTAGTAGTATATAGAATATTTTCAAAAAATCCAACTAATTTTACTTTTAAAGTTTAAGGGTAAAAAAAAATAGATTTTGGAATTTAGCCTGTGAAGAGGATAGTTCACCAAGGAAGAGAAGATGTTGGAAGATAAGAGAGAACATAGGTCTAGACTTTAATTGATACATATATTTGGAGTGTATGTAAAGCAAGGTGGACATTGGGTACAGTTGTTAAGATGCCAGTTGGGATACCTGTACTATGGTCACTGAGTTCAAGCCCTAGCTCTCCTTTCCGATACATTTTCCTGCTAATGCACACACTCTGGTATGCTGCAGATGACGCCCGAGTACCCAGGCTCTTGCCACCCAAATGGAACACCAAGATTGAGTTCCCGATACCTGGCTTTTGAGGGTAAACCAGCAAATGGAAGCTCTCTGTCTCTTTCACTCTCTCCCTTTCAAATATATAAATTAGTTTTTTTTTTTTTTAAAAAGAATTCAGGTAAATCAAAGGAGACCAAAAAAGTTGACAGAAAGGGTAGACAGGAAGGAAATATGCAAAAACAGAGGGGTTATCCATGAAGTGTGATCTAAGCCCAGACATCTCAATTCCGGCACTTGACCAAAACACTTTGACCTCAGGATTATAGGTGTGTCTTAGAGACAAGAAGGTGAACTCCTTGGTTTACTGGATGCTACTTTGTACAATTGCTTATCGAGAGAGTACATAAGAATTGTTTGATTATTGTTGATAATTGTCTGATAACATGAACGCAAAGTTTTCTACAGCATGGAAGTAATAATTAGAACAAATCAAGGCTCTGTCTCTGATTTAAAAACCAGTGGGACATCTGCTTGGCTTCTTCCATAATTGGCCACCAGCCTGTTGTTGTGCTAGAAGAGAGACTGTATGTCCTGTGGATATTATTTGCTCTTGGTCCTGGGGGAACCAAGTTTCCATTAGATTGCAAAGTCTATATGCACAGCCAGATGTATGCAAAACTCTTGCACAATTTCTCTCAGGCATGTTTAACATTTTGCTGTTAGTACTGTTCTTCTTCTTTTTTGTTGTTTCCTTAGGTTCTTCCTCTGTTAGAACTGAGTATCTCTTCAAACTCACAGTTCCGAAGTTGTCACTTGTGTGTTGACTTTCCCTGTCAAAGCCTTGTGAAAGCTTTTTCTGATGGTCAAGCTAAAAGATATACTGTCATCCCTCAGTATCCCACTGGGAATTGGCTGCAGGACTTCTCACAATACCACAATTTGCAGACACTTGTTTCTGATGGTATAATATTTGCATATATCAAGTACACCCTCCGGTATACCCTAAACACCCAGAGACTACTTATATTACCTAATACAATGTAGATTCTTCATAAATAGCAATTATACCATGTCATATTTCTTAGGGAATAATAAAAAAAAACAAAGGCTGTATGTATGCAGTATTGACATCAGTTTTTTAAATAGATATTTTCTGTCACATTAGTTGAATCTGTGAAGACCGAAGCCATGGATACTGGGGAAGACTGAATTGTAATCTCATTCATCCCTGTGTTCACATTGTTCCATCTGTTCACTCATTCATTTATTCACTCTTCGTTCAGGAAATAATTGTTTAGCACCTGCTATGCGCTAATTTCTTGGCTAAATGTGTTGTTAGATGTTATTCAAAGAATGGGTGTTCATGTTGGGGTATAGAATAGCTTCAATTTAAAGACTTCCTTCATCAATCTCATTCCTCTTTCTTTACCTCTGCCCCCCCCCCCCAACCAGTTGAAGTTAACTTCTGAACATTTCTGAAACTCATGTTTTTCCCTTCATTTTACTGCATCCATTTTAGGACAAGTTATCACCACAATCAGCAAAAGTCGCCTCCCTGGGTTTGCCACTCTGTTCTTCCATCTTTGGTATATTAATCACCTACCTGGCTGGCTGGCTGGCTGGCAGAGACTATGTTTTTAAATGTAATTGAGACCCAGTCCTGTATTTCTCAAAATTAGAACACTTCAGAGGCTTCTCATTGTTCCTAAGACAAATTCTTAAAAATCCCCATGACATCTGGCCCATCCCTAATCCCCCTGCACCCTCTCTTACTAGTCCTCCCTGTTCTTTGCTATCCAACCACATGGGCCTTCTGCTTTTAGCTTTCAGTTACTTAAATTTTCCAGGTCCCTTCTTGTCCATTGCATACTTATTGAAGCTGTTAGTCCCTTGTCTTTTTGAATGCTTTCCTAACTCTTTTCCATAACACATACACCTTTAGCTTAAATACACATGTGCATATGCACACACCCTTATCTATATATTGTGTAATATCCACATATACCTGTATATATACAATGTATATCTGTATTTTTAGATACAAATATCAACATATGCATGTATCCATCACACACATCCATGTGTATGTCTTTGTGCATGTTTTAAAATCCATGCATAAGTTTTTATAGTATACATTTTCCATGTAAGTATTTTTCCATGTGCCTCATATGCGTGATTTTCTTTTTTATAGAAAAATTTTATTTAATAAATATAAATTTTGAAAGTACAACTTTTGGATTATAGCAATTCTTCCCCCCATAACCACCCTCCCACCCATAAACCATCCCAGCTCCTACTCCCTCTCCCATCCCATTCTTCATTAAATTCTTTTTTGACTATCTCTACATACAGAAGATCAACTCTGTACTAAGTAAAGGTTTCAACAGTTTGCATCCACACAGCACACAAAATATAAAGTACTGATTGAAGACTAGTTTCACTGTTAGTTCTCATAGTACAATACATTAAGGATAGAGGTCCTACATGGGGAGCAAGTGCCCAGTGACTCCTGTTGTTGATTTAACAATTGACACTCTTTTTTAAAACTTTTATTTAATTTTTAACTTTCATTTAATAAATATAAATTTCCAAAGTACAACTTTTGGATTATAGTGGATTTTTTCCCCCATAACCAACCTCCCACCTGCAAACATCCCATCTCCCACTCCCTCTCCCATCCATTCTTCATCAAGATTCATTTTCAACTATCTTTATATATAGAAGATCAACTTAGTATATACTAAGTAAAGATTTCAACAGACTGCACCCACAAAGACACATAAAGTATAGAGTACTGTTTGGGTAGTAGTTTTACCATTAATTTGCAGAGTACAACATTAAGGACAGAGGTCCTACACAGGGAGCAGGTGCACAGTGACTCCTGTTGTTGATTTAACAATTGTCACTCTTATTTAAGACATCAGTAATCGCCCAAGGCACTTGTCATGAGCTGCCAAGGCTATGGAAGCCTCCTGAGTTCACCAACTGCGATGTTGTTTAGACAAGGCCATAGTCAAAGTGGAAATTCTCTCCTCCCTTCAGAGAAAGGTACTTCCTTCTTTGATGGCCCATTCTTTCCACTGGAATCTCACTCGCAGAGATCTTTCATTTAGGTCTTTTTTTTTTTTTTCCACAGTGTCTTGGCTTTCCGTGCCTGAGGAAGTCTCATGGGCTTTTTAGCCATATCCGAATGCCTTAAGGGCTGATTCTGAGGCCAGAGTGCTGTTTAGGGCATTTGCCATTCTATGAGTCTGCTGCGTATCCTGCTTCCCATGTAGGATTATTCGCTCCTTTTTAATTCTATAAATTATTATTTGCAGACACTGATTTTATTTTTGTGATGATTCCTTTGACAATTAATCCTATCTTTATGATCAGTTATGAACTTAAACTTATCACTTTAGTAAGATGGCATTGGTACCTGCCAACTTAATGGGATTTGGAGTTCCATGGCAAGTTTTTAGCTTTACCCTTAGGGGTAAGTCCAAGGGAGCATGTACCAAACTGTACATCACCTCCCTCTCTAATTCCCACTCTTTTTTTTTTTTTAAAACAGGAATCATTTTTCAGTTAACTTTAAACACCTAAGAATAATTGTGTGTCAATTAAAGAGTTCAACCAATGGGATTAAGTAGAAAAAGAAAATACGAAAAAGAATAAAGTATTAAGCTGTTCCTCGACAGTCAGGACAAGGGCTGATCAAATCGTTGCTGCTCATAGTTTCTGTTTCACTTCTATAGGTGTCCTTTTAGGTGGTCAGTTGTCACAGATCAGGGAGAACATATGATGTTTGTCCCTTTGGGACTGGCTTATTTCATTCAGCATGATGTTTTCTAGATTCCTCCATTTTGTTGCAAATGGCCAGATTTCATTTTTTTTTACCACTGTGTAGTATTCCATAGACTACATATGCCATAATTTCTTTATCCAGTCTTCTGTTGATGGGCATTTAGGTTGATTCATGTCTTAGCTATTGTAAATTGAGCTGCAATAAACATTGAGGTGCAGACAGCTTTGTTGTTTGCCGATTTAATTTCCCTTGGGTAAATTCTGAGGAGTGGATGGCTGAGTTGTGTGGTAGGGCTATATGCAGATTTCTGAGGTATCTCCAAACTGTCTTCCACAGTGACTTTACCAGCTTGCATTCCCAGCAACAGAGTATTAGTGTGCCTTTTTCCCCACATCCTTGCCAGCATCTGTTGTTTCTTGATTTCTGTATGTAAGCCATTCTAACTGGGTTGAGGTGAAACCTCATTATGGTTTTGATTTGCATTTCCCTGATGGCTAGTGATCCTGAACATTTTTCCATGTGTCTATTGGCCATTTTGATTTTCTCTTGAAAAATGTCTGCGTAGGTTCTTGGCCCATCTCTTAAGTGGGTTGTTTGCTTTGTTGTTGTGGAGTTTCTTGATCTCTTTGTAGATTCTCGTTATTAATCCTTTATCGGTTGCATAGTTTGCAAATATTTTTTCCCATTCTGTCAGTAGCCTCTTCACTTTCCTGACGGTTTCATTTGCAGTACAGAAACTTCTCAATTTGATGTAATCCCAGTTGTTAATTTTGGCTTTACTGCCTGTGCCTCTGGAGTCTTTTCCAAGAAGTCTTTACCTGTGCCTATATCTTGCAGCATTTCTCTGATGTCTCTAATAAATTGATTATGCCAAGTCCTGGATTTAGATCTTTAAATTCATGTTGAGTAGATTTTTGTATAAGGTGTAATGGAGGGTTTTTGCTTCATACTTCTGCATGTGGAAATCCAGTTTTCCCAGCAACATTTGTTGAAGAAACTGTCATTGCTCCAGGTATTGGTTTTAGCTCCTTGATCAAATATAAGTTGGTTGCAGATATTTGGATTAATTCCTGGTGTTTCTATTTGGTTCCATTGGTCTATCCATCTGTTTCTGTACCAGTACCAGGTATGCTTGCTTTTCAATACTTTTTTTTCTACCAAAATAAACTTACCTCTTTATTCTATGTTCCATGGACTTTTTGAAGTCCCATTGTGTAAGCCTTCTGATTGCCCAGCATATCCCCCTTGCAACATCTTTTGCCCTCCTTTGCTAAACAATAAGATAGTGACAGCAAAGACTGTGGCTCTTAATTTACCATTTTTCATCAAAGAATAACACAACAATGCATATAAATGGAATCTCAATGTATCTTTCTGCTGAATGAATAAATGATTAAATGACCACACATCCATTCAGCAGGCAAGTGTGCATCTTTGTGGCTACAGTATGTCATGGAGATGGTTGCTAAGACTTTTACAATGAAACAACAGACATTGGAAGGGAGAACAAAACTAAAGAAATGAAGTGTAGCAATAATTTTATCCTTAAAAGATTTAAAAGGCTATTTTATTAAATTATTTTAATAGGATAAATTTCCCTTGATCCTCATTATTTTTGAGTAGCAAGCACATAGGAAGTACTTTCCCCTAAAGTGAATATTTTTTTGAAACATATAAGTTACCGCTTTTTAATTGACATATAAAATTGTGTGCATTTATCATGAACAATATGTTTTGAAGCATGTCTGTGGAATTAGAACACTGTGGAATTAGAACCTGGCTAATCAGCACAGACATGGCCTCTCATGGCTATCATCTATTTGGTGGGAACACTTCTCATCCACACTATTAGTGTTTTTCAAAAAGACAATATATTGAAGACTGTTTTGAGAGACTATGGCAATAAAGGCTTCACTTGAAGTGAATGTTTGATTAAAGACATTTCACACAGAATGATCTGAGGACAGCTGGTTGGGCAGAATTTAACATGAAACACTAGGCTAAATGCCTGCCCCAAAGTCATGAATGCTACATAAGGCATGCTGGAAGATGCTGGTTAAATGGAAAAGAAAGGTATGTGATGGAGAGGTAGGATCCAGAAGGCATCAGAGAAGCAGGATTTGCCAGGTGATAGCAGGAGAGAAAGTACAACAAGTAACCATACTACTGCTACTGTACCCAGGATGCTTTGCACATGTACAGATGGATTTAATTGCTTGTTCTCAAGAATGGGTTTTCATACAGAAATGGGAAATTGCAGGACAGTGTCTTGGGTGGGACAGCTGTACTAGCAGCATGACTGTTAGTGTAGCTTTCCTGTCTTGAACTGATGCCACTCCCTGCCAGTGGAGGCCAGCTCGAAAGTTCTTCAACATTTGAAAGGCCACCAGTTGGATCAAGAGGCCATGTATTTAACTGATGCTCCTGGGGGAAATGTTCCTTTTTGAAGATGGTTGGTGAAGAAAACTTCTGAGTCCCTGGGTGGAGGAGCTGGTGTTCTTGTGCTAGTTCATGGCTAGAGCCATTGTCCTCCCTCACCATCCCCCTACACTGCCTCTCTTCTGTCTCCCTCACCCTCCCCCTTGCCCAGGCTGAGGTCCAACCTGGGGTTCATGAATGGTAAGGTATACCTAATTCATGGAAAGCAAATCTAGGAATTCCTATTATTTTTAACAGAATAGAATTCAAATTCAGAGATAGTAGTGCTTAGAACTTGGAAATATATTCTATGATATTAACTGGGCTTCACAGAAAATATTGGAAAATTTGAAAAAGCCCATGGAAAAGTGAAATTCAAAGTAAGATTAATATGGGGGCCAAAAATGTGAAATTCAGTTTTTTCATTGTACATATTTTCCATTAACTTTTTGAAGGGTCAATCATGGATTTAAAACTTTTTTTTTACTCCCAAATAAATTTCTCTTTTAATTCAATTTTTCCGCAATTTGAAGGGCCCTCAGATCTGTGACTGTGTTCATTGATTTTTTTAAAAAAAGATTTCATTTATTTGATAAACAGTTACAGAGAGAGAGGGAGAGACACACACAGAAAGACAAATCTTCCATTGTATTCATTCTAAAAGGCTACAACAGCCATGGCTGGGCTATGCTGAAGTCAGCGGCCTGGAAATCCATACAAATAGTCCACGTGGATGGTTGGGATCCAAGCAATTGGGCCATCTTCTGCTGCTTTCCCTGGCACATTAGCATGGGGCTGGATCACAAGCAGAGTGGCTGGGGTTCAAACCAGTGCTCCAACATGGGATACAGGTATTTTAAGTGGAGGTTTAACCTGATGTGCCACAAAGCCGGGCCCTGTTCACTGAATTTTTAAAATTTGTTCTCTCACTTATTTGATAAAATAGTTTGTTTGACAAGTTCCTAGATGAAATAGAAGAACCATTTTACATGCATGATAGTTGGGACTATATGACTTCATGTCTCCATGCAATAGTGACCCTAGCATTGACCACCTGGTCTGACCCACTGATTCCTTCCCCTGTGTCACTCATCAGACCTCAGAGTGCCAGAGAGGTGGGAACAAGGGCTGATTGGACAAATCCTGCTTATACAAATGGGCAAGAAGAACTTGACAACTATAAAACCAAGCGATGAAACCATCCTGGGCTAGTGCTGTGGCTTGTGGATTCTCTTTTCCCTGTGTTAGGGAAACGATGCTTCTGGGGATTTGCTGGTGTCATAGCAATACCCCATAGAGACTGGTTCTGTGCATTCCCTAACTTTGCTCAAACAAAAAATAAATAAAAGAGGCCTTAGAATTGCTTGGAGGAAGGCTAACGGGATACATTTGAAGCATGGAGGAAATTCATTGTGCACCTGAAACTGTGGTGTAGGGGTGAAAGTACACTTGCCTTCAAGTCAAAATTATATGGGTTAGGTTCTTGAATGAACTGCTTATTAACCATGGGTCTATTGTCAGGACATTGAGTTTCACTTTTCTTTTGCAGAAAATATACCTGAAAATATTCGCTTGATTTGGAAGGCTATTGGGAAATGAGAAAGATATTCTGAAATATCTATCCAGCAAGGCAACAGGCACATGGGCAGTGCTTAATACACAGGACTTGTTTTTAAGATATTATGTAAATACTGGTTTTGGTAACTTGACAAAATACCCATTTATTTGTTTTCTGGGATGGTGGGACTACTGTTTTTATTTAAAATGTGGTAACTCGTGGCAGGTGTTTGGCAGGGTGGTTAACATACCTTGAGACAGTTGCTTCCTATATTACAGCACGTGGGTGTGATTCTGGCTACACTCTTCAAATTCAGCATCCTACTAATGTGCACTCTGGGAGGTAGTGGGTGATGATTCAGGTAGTTGGGTCCTTGCCACCTGGGTCAGAGACCCAGATGGAATCCCCAGCCTTGCCCTGGCCCAGCCTTGCCCTGGAAGCTGTAGGCATTTGACAAATGAATACTGAATGAGAAGTTTCTGTCTGTCTCTCATCCCCACCCTCTTGGAATCTCTTTGCTTTTCAAGTAAATAAAACTTTTTAAAATGTAGGAAATCTAAGGTCTACCATTTTTGGTTTTTTTTTTTTTTTAGTTTTCTAATTTTTTTAACTTATATAAGGTGAACAAATTTTATGTATTTCATACATGCAGATTTAAGAGCATAATGATACTTCCTATCCTACCCTCCTCCTGCCCATGCTCCTACCCTCCCTCATACTTCCTTTCTTATTTTTTAATTTTTACAATGACTAAGCATAATAGTTTCTAGTTGCATCCATTTTGTTGCAAAAGACAGGACTTAATTTTTGCTGTTGAGTAGTATTCCATAGAGTGTATATACCGTAATTTCTTTTTAAAAGATAGATTTATGTATGTATGTATGTATTTGAAAGGCAGAGTTACAGAGAGGCAGAGACAAAGACAAGAGAGAGATCTTCCATCTGCTGGTCTACTCCCCAGATGGGTGCAATGGCTGGAGCTGTGCCGATTTGGAGCCAGGAGCTTCCGCGGGGTCTCCCACACAGGTGCAGGGGCCCCAGAACTTGGGCCATCTTCTACTGCTTTCCCAGGCCATAGCAGAGAGCTGGATCAGAAGTGGAGTGGCCAGGTTTTGAACTGGTACCCATATGGGATGCCTGCAGTGCAGGCAGCAGCTTTTTCCTGCTACACCACAGCTCAGGCCCCATACATACCATAATTTCTTAAAAAACAAAATAAAACAAAACTATAATTGACATACTTCAGTTTACTTTATAATCACAAGCTTAACCCTTTACTAAATAAAGAATTCAACAAGTAGTAAGCAGAACAATCACTGTTCTTCAAGATTATAGACAAGGATTAAGTCAATAATCAAATTTCAAAATGTCTTTCACTCATTTACATTAGATTTTTGTGCTGTAAAGAAATAATTGAAAATATTTAATACCACCAATGTCACAAGAGTAGTATGACTTTCTAGTTTCTCAACTCACTTGAAGACAAGATTAGAAGTTCTTGATATATGAATTCTACAAAGTTATCTATTAGAAATCTCATCTTTAGAGCTATAATTTACTAGATCTTCATTCACAGTGTGTGTTCAGGCTGAGGGTAGAGCCTTATTCATGTGAGTACCAGTAACACTAAATTCACACTAAATCAACTATTATGCAACTGTTCCAAATGATTAAAGAAAAACAATAATTTAAAGCAAAGCATCTTTGCAAGGCACAGCACAATGAGCCTCGCTAAGTGAGGCAAAGAGTGACCAAATTACTACAGAAAACACATCAGAGAAAAATGGCTAAGAAACACTTATTCACACTTCCGCGGCTCACCTGTAAAAGTTACTGAAGCATACAAGCTCCTTGTGGAGTAAATGATACTCAGTGTTCACTATTTTATTGCTTTTATGAACCAGGAAGGGAGCGCCTGCATCTATCACTGACACCATCACAGCAAAGGGTAATGAAGAGAAGCAGCCAACTGATTACTAACGATTTTGAATTTCGCTGTCATTCGAGCACAGCAACTACCTGTGAAGGGGCACAACAGGTTTTAGCAGGAAAAGGATTAAGGGTTTCATTTTCCTCATCTGAGACCCAAAATGAGAGAGAATTTTTAAGCGCACTTTCGCTTCCTTTGGCTCAGGTGCCAGGGATCTATATTTATCTTGGGTCAGGCTTGCGTCGGAAGCTCTGGAAGTCTCAGGATGTCAATGGCTGGCTGATGTCAGGCTAACCTCGAAGACAGAGGAGTGGTAGAGACCCGCGCCTCCTATTTGAGCTCTTAGCTGCTGTGCTGTGGAAATCACGTGCTTACTCTGCGTCTCCTCCTACCAGAGGCTGGCTGAAAGCGGTCTTCAGATCCTACAACTGAGCGGGTGAGCGCCTATAGAAGTGGGTGAGCAGAATTCTTTTTGTTTAGGAGTTTGACTATAAATGTCTGTACTTTTGGCACCGCCATCTACTTAGCAATTTTTAACTCCCCGAGAGGATGAATACTAGCTGGCATAATAATTTAGTCGAAGATGCTTGTGTTAACATATTTATAAGCTTTCAACCAGCTGGATAAAGAAATTTGACTTTTAACCCAGAAATGTTACATTCCCACACAGCTCTCAGTTCATCCTGTGAAATTCCCATTTGCACATTGCATGCCTTTTATGTAGAGAGTGTTGGAAAGTTTAACTTCTCATGATTTCAAAAGTACAATTATAGTTGAAATCTTTATTCTTTTAGATTCCTTACATTGATCTGGTGTGTGCTATGATAAGTTCTTATTTCAATTTCTATTTTTTAAGAATATTAATCCTTTGAAAATAATACTCAAATTCTGACCAATTAGATTTTTCTGTTCTAAGTTGGAAAAACCTTGAAAAAAACAAGACCAGAAGTTAAATGCCCTGCTCTTGAGGGACTTGGCTTTTGAGTTTTTGTCTCTGTTGACAAATTTGTGAATTAAAAAAACTGAGTAAAAAGACCCAATTCTCTTACCAATTTAACTCTTAGGGGAAAAAAAAAATCTTTCCACAATAGAAAACTTGCTGATCATCAGTGATCACAGAGATTTTATTAGCTATGGGCATCTAATATCCTATTGGTTGGGTGGAGGGAGAGTTTGCCATATAGCAGGTTTTTCGTTTTATGGTGAACTTCATATATGGCTATAGAAGACTAGGCAAAGAATTATGAAGTAGTGACATATGGAAAGAAAACTTAAGAATGTACTTATCTGGAGGCAAAATTAAATGCTAATACCCCAAATAATAGTCATCCCAATTTCTTTCGATGATGTTCTACTCTATAAAACCTGTGTAGGAGTAGGTGGGGTTCTTTACCTTTAGTGAGGGCTGCTATGTTTTGTTCTTTGGAGAGTGGTTGCTCGGTGCTGTGCTGAATTCCTGGGAAAGCACTGGACTGATGCTTACAGAAATGTAAACCTTTTGCTCTCTCCCATGAGAGAATTCAACACTCAGGTGGGGGCTGGATCAGATGAAGAGCCGTAGGCAGCCCACCTTGTTCTCAGGTGTATCTGACTCAGTAAGCAAAAGTGGATTTGAGTGGCGGTATTTGAGACTTGCGTAACCTGGAGGAGAGGCAACCAGAAATATTTTCAAAGGATGCCCTGCACAAACACTAATTATTTGGAATCAGATCCTTTTGTAAAGGACAATGACAATTTTGCTCTTTCCTGTTCTGAGCATTTAAGAAAGCAAGCAAACACCTGAGGACAATAAAACAGTTTACACTTGGTTGAACTCAGAAGCATCTGTCAGATAAATGAATGAATGAATGAATGCCAAATCAGTTGCAGGACTGTGTGAAAATCTAGAGTAGGATAATTCAGTAGAACAAAATATTTCTCTTAGACTAAAGAAATGCAAAATATAGTGCTGACAGTATGAGCATGTCTTATTTTGTTTTGGCATAAAATGTTGATTAAGTTTCCTACTTAAGGTATTCAATCTATTCTCAGTAATTATGCAGTAACCAAAATAGGGGTCTTTTGGGGAAAAATTTAGGAATTTTTGAAATTAAGAAATGCTATAAGAAATATGAACAGAGGCAATGTCTTTCTTAAATATTGCTAGGTACATGAAAATCGAAGTGTATGTCAGCACTTAATGGCAACCTACAGGAATGGTTCAGGATGAAGAGTAGGGATGGTGCTATGCTCTGTGTCTGATGCCCAGAATCCTAAAGGTGCCAAATCCAAAGAGAATGAATCACTAGGAACTGCTCCACAGGAGAGGACAGAGACTGAAACTGGGATGAATGCAGAGGGCATAGAGAAAGAATGTAGTCGAGTACATAATTAGTTTTGCTGTTTTGTTTGTCCCTGTGGAGGTCCAAAAGCTGGCTAAGCCACTGGAAACTTCGTTCACAAAAAGGCAATTAGTAGGCTATTGGTTCCATAATAAACTTTCCAGCCATTTCTTTATAAAGAAGGCTACGGTGAATTCTGTTTTGTGTCTTTAGACAAATTAAGCCATGTGGAGCATAAGTCACACTTTCACTCGGGTGCTTGTAGTATCCTCTAAACCAGTGAAGCTGTTTTGCAATACACATAGAGACCTTTGTCACACAAACACCATGAGATGAAGGAGGAAATGACAGAAAATTGGCAAGTGGCATGGAGGGGACATAGGAAACAGCTTTGTGACATTCACCAAGGACACCAGAGTGTGTTGAAATGGAAAAGCATTGTATGCCCTTCGGTGCTCCTCAAGTTTAAAAGTGGAATAACAAGGTTTTTAAAAATAGTATTAGTTTCCAAAAAATATTACTAGTTTCATCTCCTAATCAATGTTTCTTCTCATGACACTTTCCAAACATAAACCTTACAGTTTTCCTGTTTTAAGTTTTAGGAAATTGCAAAGAATATCAATGGTCACATCATGTTTTAATGTGTGATTTCATCAGAACACCTAGGTCATTGGAGAACATTTTGTCCCACTCTGGAATGTCATTATTGCTCTATTTTAAAATGTAGTGGAAGCCTTTATAAAGTGTTCAAATTGTATCTAATTGTAGGATGTTTACTATTTTACATGAATATTCTTTTTTAAAAGATCAAACCCTAAAATATAACTGCTTTGGTTGAATTCATGATATTGTTACTATCTTTCAGATTCCACTTATTGACACATTTTGTAAAAAAAATTTTAAATATTTATTTATTTGGAAGGTAGAGTTACCAAGAGAGAGAGGGAGAGACCAGGGCAGGGGAGGGGGAATGGAGAGAGAGAGATCTTCCTTCTGCTGGTTTACTCCTCAAACGACTGCAAAGGCTGGGGCTGGGCAACTCTGAAACCAGTAGCCCGGAAATCCATCTGGGTCTCCCACGTGGGTACAGGGATCATCTTCTGCTTTCCTATGTGCATTAGCAGGGAACTGGATTGGAATTGGAGCAGCCAGGACTCAAACTGATGTCCATAATGGAATAGCAGTGTCTGAGTTGGGGACTTTACCTGCTTCCACACAACGCCAGCCCCTGTTTTAAAAAAAAAAAAAATTAGTGAGCACCTACTGTGTGTCAGACATTGTGGTAGGCTCAAGGGAGTACTATTAGAAACACTATATGCTGAATGGATCATAGAAATTTTTATAGATGTTAGTTCTCAATTTTGTTCATATGAAATGAAATCTTTAGATGAAAGTTAAAAAAAGAAAAAACCAAACCCTTTACTTAGTAAATGATAAGCACATAGGTTAGATTTTGTGGACACATTCCCCATGGACCCACAGTCAATCCTTGATGTCTTAGGAAGAAATGGCCTGGATAGATGAGTTACATTTATAGAAGGAGTGAAAGGACGATACTGGGCAGAGTAGCTTCCCCAGCCCGCTGTAAGGTTCTTATTGTTGTCTTTTCAGACATGTGAATGACACTTAAAATGCTAAGTCTCCTTGGGGCAAATAATGCCAGGCAGTGGTGAGACTGCTACTTGAGGATTTGTTTCCTGGCTGCTCTGCTTCCAATGTAGCTCCCTGCTAAGGTACCTGAGAAAGCAGTAGAAGATGGTCTGAGTGCTTGGGCCCCTGCCACCCATGGGGGAGACCTGGATGGAGTTCTGAGCTCTTGGCTTTGGCCTGACCAACCCTGGTTGTTGTGGCCATTTGGAGAGTGAACCAGTTGACAGAAGATTCCCTCTCTCTCTCTCTCTCTCTCTCTATGTGTGTGTATATTCTCCCACTCCTTCTTTCTATCACTCTGCCTTTCAAATAAAGAAATCTTAAAAAAATACTGTCACCTCCTATAGCACATGAAAACCATTCCAGAATCAAATAACTATAGGAAGAACTCTCAGTTTTAGGATCGATGACTTCCTGGATTTACTTCTTGTTGATCTGTCTTGTCTGAAATAGGTTATTAATCCTAATTTAAATTCTACATCTCTAATTTCCATAAGCCTCATTCTTTCAAGATCTGCTTGGCAAGTCACACCTGAGCAGCCACCGAGATGGGCAATTCCAATGCAGTAGGGAGGGTGGCATACATGGCAAGGGCACTGTTTACGGACTTCTGCTATTGCTTAGAGCTGGAACTTCTGGCTGAGATACAAATTACATGAAGGCAGGGGTAGTTTGCAATGAGATGTGTCAATGTCAGCAAGATCCTAGTGACTGACATCTAGTCAGCACCTCGTAGATAAATTGTATCCATTAAGAAAATACTGTCTAAATCTTTTTAACCCCAAATGGTGACCTTCTACTGAAGATTATGATTAAAATTTTAATCAATTTTAATACACTCAAATGTATTGATCATTTATATTGTAATCATTTACATCACTTCAAATATGTCTTCGATATCTTATGCTTAGCTCTGTTTTAAAACTATCAAAATTGGGGTTGAATATTATGGCAGAAGAGTTAAATTGCCACTTGAAATGCCATCATTCCATCTCATTGTGCTGGTTCGAGTCCCAGCTGCTCCACTACAGATCCAGCTCCATGCTTCGATAGCTGCCATGATAGCTCAAGTGCTTGGGCCTTGGCCACCTGTGTGGGAGACTCAGCTGGAGTTTTTGGTCTGGCCTAGACCTGACTGTTGTGGGCATTTGGGGAAGGAACCAGTGATGGAAGGTCTCTCTTTCTCTGTCTTTCCTTGTCTCTCTGACACCCTGACTTTCGAAAATATATCTTAAATAAAGTTATCCAAATCCAGATATGATAGCTCTTTATCACAAAATGGTACATAGATTTGTGACTTAAATTTTGTCTGTGAAATCCTCAGGTAGATAATGTTATGGAATGTAACCACCCTGCTCTTTTCAGAATGTCTGGGTGGGTTGGGTTCAGTTGTCTTTTTTCTCCTTTTTTTTTTTTTTTTTTTTTTTTTTTTGCAGTATAGGACAGATCTGCTCATAAAACTAATGATCACATTTAATAAAGAATGGTTTGATAATTTCCATGATGCCAAGTGTGTGGACTCACAGCCACTGGGAGTTTCTCAAGGAGCCAGTTCATGAAGCTCCTGTGTTTCACCACCCAGCACTCATGAATGTCCTCACCCTTTTCCCCAATGCTCAGATGTGCTTGTTTCTGTGTTCAGGCTCTTAGATGAAGCCAGAGTGAGCCATCAGAGCAGTCAGTTTCAGCCTGGGTATGATGGGCGTGCTGGGGATTTGCTAACCTCAGACTGTATGGGTTGTCATTTCTCCACAGCATATAGAGCAGTGGTCTTCTGCCAGCCCACTTACTCCTTCCCCAGCCTTCTTCCCTGGGTTTGGACAACGTAGTGGCCAGGTAATGATGCAGGTGCAGGCGTTTTCCACTGCCCCTATTCTCTCCATCCCTTGGTTCCTTCATGGTCTTGCTGAGAACCTCTTGAAAGTTTCTTCCCTCTCAAATTTTCCAAATGTTTGTCTACTGCATGCTCATACTGTTGTCCTATTACAATGCAGCTCAACAAAACTATGTTTTACAAGATGATGTTCGGAAAAACAGCATTAAGCAAGGGAAAGAGCAAATCAACGTATTAAGAGGCAAACAGCCGGCAAACTAACTACAATCATCCCTATTATCTTCTCTACCCCATTACTATTCCTGTGGAGTATTGGAGATGCCATTTTGTTCTCAACTCTCCCGTGCAGAACTTTGTACATAGTAACAGCAAACGCATTTCTGAAGCTGAAATCCCGTGGAATAAATAAAAGCAACTGAAACCATCTGAACGGCCTTTTGTGAGAAAGAAAAGGCTTAATAATTATTTACCATGGCAAAGCAGCAGCTATGAAGCCTGGCTTTTTCTGAGGCTTGAGGCTAGAAAGTTTACTTTCAGATTCCCTTTCAATGTCTACATCTTTTCACAGCTCAAGCTGCAAACACTAAAAGCGGGATGGTTCATCACTCACTCTTGAGCAAAAATCCACTGAGCTTTACAAAGAAAGGACTGGGGTTCATAGAAGTTAAGTGAGCTTGCATAGCCTGCTCTGCACTGGGATCATGAACCTGAGTTTCCATTTGTGCTTATTTTCTGGGATCTCCCTCTACCCCTCTGTTCCCACCTCTCAGCTGATCTTACCTGTTTACAGGGCTTCATCTGTGTATTGAAATGACCCAAATGGATACCTCACAGTCCCAGTCTCTCTCTCCTAAGCTTCAGAACCATGTAGCTGTGTGCTGGTGAAGCCCTAGATAGGGGTACCATATGTTTTGTAGTGTTTTCCCCCTATTACTTGTTGAATTCTTTACTTAGTGGAAGGTTAATCTTGTAATGATAAAGTAAATTTAACATATGTCATTGCAAAAGAAAAAATATTATTAAAAGAAAAATAAGCAAGGAGGAGGAATTATTGGGTGGGAAGTATCATCTTGTTCTTAAAACTGTATTTATGAAATATATGAAATTTTTCCTTTTAATATAAATCAAAATTGCTTAAAGTATCAAAACCCTTTCCACTTATAGCCTTGTCATTCTGTTCTGATTCATTGTGTACATTTTTATGTTCCAAATTAAAGGACAAATAACCTCAAGATAACTGTGTCTTTTACTATGCCTAAATCTATCCCATCATTGAGGAAAATTTGTGCATGTAACAAGGAGTCTGTAAATTATATTAATAAGAAATGAGTCAGTAAATATAATAGCTATTTATTTTTTATTTTCAAGATATATTTATTTGGAAGTCAGAATTACAGGGAGAGAGGGAGAGACAGAGATCTTTCATTCCCTAGTTCACTCCCCAAATGGCCATAACAGAAGGGTCTGTGTCAGGCCAAAGCCAGGAGCCAGGAGCTCCTTCTAGTTCTACGTGGGTAGCAGGGGCCCAAGCACTTAGGCCATCTTCTGCTATTTTTCCAGGCCTAATGGAAGGGAGCTGGATCAGAAGTGTTGCAGCCAGAACTTCACCTGGTGTTCCTACTGAATGTGGGCATGGCAGGCAGCGGCTTTACCTCTATGCCACAACGCTGGCCCATAGCTATTTATTTTTACTGGCCGCCTGCACACTACTCTGATGATGATTTTTCCAGGTGCCTAGGACTTAGTGAGAAGCACTGTAAATTATTGCTTGATCTACCCTCTCTGCAGCCAGATTCTGTTGGTTTGAAATTTAGATCTCCCATTTCCCTGCTCTCTGACCATTTGCGAGTGAATAAGCCATGCTATACCCCTGTTTCCCTGTCTGTAAAATGGAATAATAAAAATACTTACTTCAGGATAATTGCTCAACATAAGCAAGTTAAAATGTTTAAAATATTATGTAAGTGCCTTGAATGTGGTTTATGCTGTGGAAAGGTTAACTATTGCTTAACTTCTAAAATAATTTAAAGTTCTTAAGGGCTGGTAAAGTGACACAGCAGGTTAAACTGCCACTTTCAACGCTGGCAGCCCATGTTGGAGTGTTGGTTTGTGTCGGGTTGCTTTGCTTCTGATCCAGCTCTTGTTACTCTCACCTGAAAGTTGGGACCCATCCTTGATGAACCCATCTAGTTGATTATTCACCAAAGTGACTCCATGGCACCTTGTACATTTGTCCCAGTCTCCTCTAAATATTTCTGAGACCTTTCCCAACTTCTTCCCCCCTTAGCCACTCCTGGACTGAAACCATGGCATTTCCTGTCTAGATTTTTCCATAGGTCTTCTCTGGTCTTTCCTCCAATTCATTCTCTCTGGTAATGGTAAACAACTTTCATTGGATCCTAGGATAAGCCTATATTGTTTTCAAGACACATTCCTGAGAGGATGAACCACAAGGTGTTCAAGGCACATGGTGCACTTGGTAGGTCATATATTACTTGAGGGCTTTTGGAACCATCTGTGCCCACCTTTCTCATGTCTTGCCTTGTTCTTTCAGAACTTATGTCCTGCACAAAACCTTACCAAAATATCTTTTTTTCCTCCAGTTATAGGTTCTCTCCATTGTGTATTTTCTTATAGATCTTGATTTGTGGGGGGGCGAGGGTGGTTTGACCCCTTATACCCTCTCCACTCACTTAACCTGCTATGGTGTTTGTTGTGTATTTTTTTTTAATTAAAGACTTATTTATTTGAAAAGCAGAACATCAGAGAGAGAAGAAGAGACAGGAAGGAGTTTCCATTCACTGGTTTACTCCCCAGATGGCCTCAATGGCCAGATTGCTTTCTCAGGCACATTAGCAGGCAGCTAGATTGGAAGTAGAGCAGATGGGACCCAAACTGGCACTGCTTTATTGGATGCCAGCATTGCAGGCAGCTGCTTAACCCGCTGCACCACAACAATGGCCCCAACCTGGGGCTGTATTCTGCAGTCCTTAAGTAAAGTATCATTTCCTCCAACTGTTCCTTAACACCCTTCTACCACCTCACATTCCCTCTCAATACCTGGGTGTACATGTTACCATCTGCTATACCTGTCTATTATGAATCAGCCTGCCTTGCCATGCTACGGGATCCCTGGGAGGGGGATCAGGTTTTTGTTCAGTGGATTCTCACATTTTATACCAATTAAACACTCAGATGAAGAATACTTGCCAAATTATTTTATGTATCATTCACAAGGGCTCTAGATGAATTAAACATTTGTCTATGTCACTAGGGTAATAAAAGCAAACACAAACGAACACCAAAGGTAATGATTCCAGTTGTGATAGGAAAATAATTTCAAATGTGATCAACACATTTCAACAAGAAAGAGTTTGGCAGGAGCATAAAGGCTTGATCTTGAATGTGTCAGGCTCCTGGGTACTAACTGCTGGTGAAGGGAGTGGGATCCAAATTTGGTTCAGGTTGCAGGCATGACTCCATAGCAGTACACACTATGTAGGCAAAGGGTTGAGGGCAAGATAAGATTAGGAAAGGACACGTGCTCTGAGGGGTGAACCAAGTTCAGGGTCTGATCTAGTTTTAAATCCTTCCTCTGTGGTTTAAGCAAGGACTGGCAAGTGAGTACTGGAAATGAAAAAGTGAGAAGTATTATCCTGAAGCACACAGCTTGGTTTTAACAGCTGAGCAAATCAAACTAGGCTTAGCACACTCGTTCTCCAAAATTGGTATGCATAAGAATAAGCATAAATGGGGAACTTGGAACTCACAATGCTTTCGTTTAAGAAAATCATGATTGCTGTATTGCAATTATCAGCATTACTCTTGTTGTTTTCCTCATCTCTGTTTGTACCCTGTACCTTGCACCTCCCTGATTACCCAAAATTTTAATCCCCTTTTTAATACAGTGTGTCTGAATCCCTTCTGGATGGTTTTTAACAATTCACCTTTTATAATCTTGGTAGCCAGCTGCTGGAAAGATCCATAGTTCATTAATTATATTATCCTATTTTAATGTCCTCTTTGCATAAAGAAGAGTATATCTTCAATGTAGCAGTTGAGACTTACTCTGAATGAAATTTTGATGATTCGGATTTAAAATTTCTTCTCTCTCTCAATTCAATAGAGTTCACTCTCATCTGCTAGTTCACTTATCAGATGCCTGTAACAGCCTGGATTAGGCTGGGCCTACAGCCAAGAGCCAGAAGCTCCATTTAGGTCTTGCACATGGGTTCCAGGGACCCAACTATTTGAGTTATCACCTACTGTCTCCCAGGGTATGCATAAGTGGGAAGCTGTAGTTAAAATTCAGAACTGGAAATTGAACCTGGGCACATGGATATGGGATGTAGGTCCAATACTCAGTTTTACCTTCTCTTGATACAGAATAGTAATGAAGCTCTTAGGTGTTTCTGGACCTTTCAGCAGGTGATCTCTCCCTCTGCCGTGCTGGGCTCCATTCCTCATCTCAGCTACCCTTCCTTCTGTGCTTGGCACAGTTCTCTAACTTAAAATCTTTGTCCCAAGTCTTTTTCATACACCCATAACAATCTCTTCTGTTGTTCATCACTATGGCATCTTCCACTTATCCATCTTTCAAGTTGTATTTGGTCTTGTGGAATATTCTGATAGTATCTGCTACCAAATATATCAGTCTCCTGATGACAATGATATCCACAGCCAAGCTTTTTAGGTACCTTGTTTCTGCCAATGTCTTTTTGTCAAAGAGTACCAAGAGCACACTCATAGTCGACCAAACTGAATCTTATTTATTGTAAAGATGGAGGAGTATGTCACAAGGAATCAAGGGTGATCTAGTAAAAATGTATGTGTTAGCAGAACTCTGCTATGGGCTCTGCACTTTGTCTGATGGGTTGTGGAGGTGAGGGTGAAGGGGAATAGTGGAAACATCAAGGAAAATAGAGGTTTTCTCTGAATTGAATGTTGTCAGGAGGAAGAGCATGGTGATTTTGTAACTAAATATCTTCATCTTATCTGAGATGGGGAGGACTAGACTGAGGTTAAAGCTGTGATGGATAAAGCAGTAGCTGGTATTTATGTTAGGTGGGAAAGGAATGTATGGCTATCTATGGCTTGGGTGATGTTCATGTTTGGTCTGTGCTGTAGACCAAGAAAAAGCCAACATAGTTAAGAACAAAAACATGTATTTATTTTGGGTCTTTAGGATTGTAATCCAGGAGACAAAAAAGTCAAGCAGCCTTGAATATGTACTCTGAAGCTTTAAAAGATAATGGCTAAACTGTTAACAGCCTCTCTTGCTTATCACGTGTTGTGACTAGTGCATCAGGAATTTGCAAGAAAGAGATTGGGCAAGTTCAGGAAGCCAAAGAGTCTAAACTCATAGCTATTACAAGGATTAGTAATTTTTTGTTCCAGAAATTATAGTCCAGCCCAGTTCCCAATGTTAATAGGTCTCCAGATAGGTAGGTGTAGATGGCTCAGGTCAAAAGGTTAGCTGTGGAAGGACCTGAGGTGTGTTTAACCTGGAGTTCCTAACTCATTTTAAGTGCCAGGAACCAATGCTATTCTACTTTCTCTTAACAGCATTGACAGGTGGTTACAGAGGGGGTCTTGCTTGGCCTTGCTTGACTCATCGTGATCACAGAATGTCCTTGTCTAAAGTTAATGTTCTATGAAATTCCTTACGTTCAAGGCGAGAACGCCAAGGCCATCCGAGAGCACCAGGCCAGTATCTGAACATAGCGAGGCCTAACTGACAGTTCCAGATCAACTCCTGGATACTGGGCTTTTTGTGTTTCTCATGACAGAGTTCTTAATTGTTTTATAAAATCCACATTAAATCCAATTTTCACAACTTGGATGACAGTAGAAATAATATTCTTATAAAGTGCCTTTGTAATTTCCTCCCTAATCTCTGGGGTGTGCTCAACATATTGAGTAATTACAGAATTTCACTTCTGTTTTGCTGGTAATTTGATGATTAACAATAACCACAAAGCAGGGGCTGGCAACGTGGCTTAGCGAGTAAAGCCAACAACTGCAGTGCTGGCATCCCATGTGAGCGCTGATTCGAGTCCCAACTGCTCCACTTCTGATCCATCTCTCTGCTATGGCCTGGGAAAGCAGTAGAAGATGGCCCAAAATCTTGGGCTCCACACACACATGGGTGACCTGGAAGAACCTCTTGGTTCCTGGCTTCAGATTGGTGCACCTCTGGCTGTTGTGGCCATCTTGGGAGTGAACCAATGGATGGAAGAGCTCTCTTTCTTTCTCTGCCTCTGCCTCTCTGTAACTCTGCCTTTCAAATAAATAAATAAATCTTTCAGATTTTACAGAGAGAGGCAGAGAGAGAGAGAGAGAGGTCTTCCATCCAATGGTTCACTCTCCAGTTGTCTGCAATGGCCGGTGCTGTGATGATCCAAAGCCAAGAGCCAGGAGGCTTTACCCACTACACCACATCACTGGCCTCAAATAAATAATCTTTTAAAAATAAAAAAGAACCACAAGGGGAGATAAATCTGCATATAGGGGCTGGTGCTGTGGCGCAGTAGGTTAATCCTCCACCTGTGGCGCTGGCATCCCATATGGGCACTGGTTCTAGTCCCGGCTACTCCTCTTTCAATCCAGTTCTCTGATGTGGCCTGGTTAAGCAGTAGAAGATGGCCCAAGTCCTTGGGCCCCTGCACCCACGTAGGAGACCAGGAAGAAGCTCCTGACTTCTGGCTTCAGATCGGCGCAGCTCTGGCCATTGTGGCCTTTTGGGGAGGGAACCAACGGATGAAAGACCTTTCTCTCTGTCTCTCCTTATCACTGTCTATAGCTTTACCTCTCAAATAAATAGATCTTTTTTTAAAAAATCTGCATATAACTGTAACATGCACAAAGCATATAAGAAATTGATACTTTTTGGTAGTTACATCTAAAAACTAATTGTTTTATAAATGAAAAATATATAAAATTGGAAAATATGAAATAAAATTGGCTATTGTGAACAAATTGAGGTGTCTTTCCACTTGCTAAATATAGAAATATCTTAATAATCAGATTGTAGAATCTTGGAGTTGGGAATTATTCTAAATTGATGTATTACTGAAAAAAAATATGTGTGTATATATATATGTATATATATATATATATATATACACATACATATGTATTAGAGAGAGACAGAGAGAAAGGTCTTCCTTTTCCAGGTGATTCCTCCTGGTCTCCCACGTGGGTGCAGGGCCCAAGAACTTGGGCCATCCTCCACTGCCTTCCTGGGCCACAGCAGAGAGCTAGACAGGAAGAGGAGCAACTGGGACAGAATTCGGTGCCCCAACCGGGACTAGAAACCAGTGTGCCAGCGCCACAGGAGGAGGATTAGCTAAGTGAGCTGTGGCACCGGCCTGAAAATATATATTTTAATAAACTTAAATAAATGCTATTAGAAATATATGCTCAACTCCCTGTTTAGATATTCTAGATATCTCCTGAAATAGGTGGCATATCTGAGTTCTTGTGTTAAAAATGTTTTCTTATCTGTGCTATCATTTTTAATTTGATTTTTACATTGACAAAATCATTTTAGGATGCTTCATGGCAAAATTTAATAGAATGAAAAATTTATTTTGGTGGAAATAATTTGAAACTCATGCATAGTAGTTTTTTTGTTTGTTTGTTTTTTGTTTTGGTAACACAGTTTCCATGAACTGTTTGAAAAATCCCCTGTATACATGGATTTCAAGTTTTTTACCACAATAAAAATATCTTTTAATTACATTTCCCATGAACTTTTTGAAATACCCTCATATATGCTTTTAAAACAAAAGCTGCACAATAATTTCAAGGTTTTGATACCGTATGTTTTTCCATCCTTGATTTATTCACTTTTTATTTTTCTTTTTAATAATTGACAGGTGATATTGTTTACATTTATCATGTACAACATGATGTTTTGAAGTATAAGTTCCTGTATCTTTGTCAAATGGCTAAATTTAGGTTATTATCTTAGAAATTATCTTACACAATTAGATTTTTTTGTGACAAAAACACTTAGTATCCATTCTCTTAACATTCCAGAACACAATATAATATTGTTAACTATAGCCACCATGCTGTGTAATAGATTGTGTGACCTTGTGCTTCCTAACTATAATTTTGCCTTCAGTGACTAAAATCTCTTGTCCCCCATGAACTTCCCCAGCCATTGAGAATTTCCATTCTACTGTACTTCAATGTGATGAACTTTTTGTAGATTCCACACCCAATATTTCTTTCAAAAATTTATGGGAAATGAAGATAATAGCCAAGTTTATTTTGTCACAAAAAATTGAAATCTGTGCATACAAGGGCTGTTCAGAATGTTCATGAAAAGAAAAATGTATGCAAGGAAAAAAACTAGATGGGCCAGCGTTGTGGCAAAGCAGGTGAAGCCACTGCCTATGGTGCCAGCATCCCATATGGGCACTGGTTCGGGACCCAGCTGCTCTACTTCTAATCCTACTCTCTGCTGTGGCCTGGGAAAGCAGTGGAAGATGTTCCAAGTGCTTGGGCCCCTGCACTCATGTGGGAGACCTGGAAGAAGCTCCTGGCTTCTGATCAGCCCACTTCCAGCCCCTGTGGCCATTTGGGGAATTAACAAGCGTATGGAAGACTTCTCTCTCTCTCTCTCTGGCTCTGCCTCTCTGTAACTCTGTGTTTCAAAATAAATAAATAAATATTTTTTAAAAACACATGGATTTTAAATCATTTTTTTTGCACCAAAATTTGCATTAGCAGAAAGCTGGAATCAGGAGCCAGAGCCAGGAATTGGACCCTGACATTCTGATGTGGATGTAAGCACCTTAACTGCAAAGCTAATTGCTCACTCTTTTTTATCATTTATTTTATTTTATTTTATTTTATTTTATTTTATTTTATTTTATTGGACAGTCAGAGTTAGTGAGAGAGAGAGACAGAGAGAAAAGTCTTCCTTCCATTGGTTCGCCCCTAAAATGGCCGCTATGGGCAGTGCTCTGCGCCGATCCGAAACGAAGCCAGGAGCCAGGTGCTTCTCCTGGTCTCCTATGGGGTGCAGGGCCCAAGCACTTGGGCCATCCTCCACTGCACTCCCAGGCCACAGCAGAGAGCTGGCCTGGAAGAGGAGCAATCGGGACAGAATCCAATGCCCTGACCAGGACTAGAACCTGGTGTGCCGGCGCCACAGGCGGAGGATTAGCCTAGTGGGCCGCAACGCTGGCCTATCATTTATTTTTTCACTATTTATTTATTTATTTGAGATAGAGAAAGTGTACTTCCATCCACTAGTTCATTCCTGGAATCCCCACAACAGCCAGGGTGAAGCTAGGGTTGAAGCTGGGAGCTGAGGACTCATTCCAGTTTTCTCTTGGGGGTAGATGGAACCCAGTCACTGAGCTATCACCACGGCCTCCCAGAGTATGCATTAGCAGGAAGCTGTAGTCAGGAGCTAGAGCCTGCCATTGAACCCAAGTACTCAGATGTGGGATGGGGCTGTCTCAATGGCTAGGCTAAACATCTGCCCATGCCTAATTTTAATTGGGCTATCTGTTTTCTTGCTAGTGAGTTGTGTTGTTCATATATTTTTGGATATTAAGACTTTATCAAATGCATAGTTCACAAATATTTTCTATTCTGTGGGTTGTCTTTTGACTCTGTTGATTATTTTCTTGACTGTGCAGATTTTCTAGTGTGATATATAATCCTTTATGTCTGTTTTTGTTTGTATTGCCTATGCTTTCGAGGTCATATCCCAAAACTCATTTCCCAGCCCAATGTTATGGAGATTTTCACCTATCCAGCTCTTTTCAGTAGTTGGATAGTAATAGATCTTATATTTAAGTCTTTAATCCATTTTTGAGTGTTCTTTTTTGTATGATTGAGGTAGAGTTCTGATTTCATTCTTCTGCTTATGTGTCCCTTTTCCACACACCACTTATTGGAAATACTGTCCTTTCCTCATTGTGTGTTGTTGGTGACTTTGAAACTCAGCTGATTGTAAGTGCATGAGTTTATTTCTGGGCTCTTCTTCTATTCTGATCCATTGTTCTATGTGTCAATTTTATGCCAGTACCACTATAACTTTGTAATATATTTTGAAGTTAAGAAGTGTAATGACTTCAGCTTTGTTCTTTTTGCTCAAGATTGCTTTACATATTTGGAGTCTTTATTGGGTCCATATTTTCTGATTTTTTTTCCATTTCTGTGAAGATCATTAGCATTTTGAGAGAATGCATTGACTATGTAGATGTCTTTGGGTAGTATAGACATTTTAACAATATATGGCATCTTTAAAAAGTTCATGAAAATGGACATTATAAAAATGCGCAGATTTAAAAAGTTTTGCACTAGAATAAATATTTTCATTTGTCATGAACTTTTTGAAGTATTATCATTGATTATTCCAGTCCATGAACTCAAAATATCTTTTGATTTATTTAGATCTTTTAAAATTACTTCCAATTGATTCTTAAGGGGTTTGATTGTGAAATATGATAAAAGCAATACAAAAGAAATACTGTTCTGTTTTCTACCTCTGGTCTGTGGAGCTATTTTTATTAACTTCATTGTTCACCCTTCACTGTTCACCCTTTAGTTACTTTTGAAGAGACCATCTACACAAAGAAAGGTGCTCATTCTCCTTAAGGTTTATCTTTTCTCAGGGTCCTACTTCATCTCTCCTGTTTTCAATAAATATGTAGGTCCATTATATAGGAGCCAGAAATAATAATCTACTGAACAGGAAATTGAAGTTGAGAAGTTGAAATACCAGTCAGACTTCTTAACGTTGGGGAGACAATGAGGCTTCAAAAACAAATTAGAGATTCCTATCAATGGCTAAGGAGATGAGGTCTCTTCAACTTTTATATTAATTATGGCAGCAATTTTAATCCTTAAGTTCTGAATAGTGCAATCATTAAATTAGAGTGAGATTCTGATAACTGAACTGTCTTTTGGTTAACATTAATAGAAGATAATATATATATAATAGAAATTAATTATTTGGGAAATTAAAATAGTAGTCGAAGTCTATTTAAATATTTATTTTCATTTTGTTTGAATGGCAGAGAAAGTGAGCAAGAGTGACAATGAGAGAGATTGATTAATTGATTGATTGATTTTTCATCTGCTGGCTCACTCCCCAAATGCTCAGAACAGTTGTGGCTGGGCAGGCCAAAACTGGGAACTCAGAGTCTCCCACCTGGGAGGCAGGAACTCATGTATTTGTGGCATCACCTGCTGCCTCCTAGAGTGCACATCAGCAGGAAACTGAAGCCAGAAGCAGGGTCAGAACTGGAACCCAAGCACCCCAGTGTGCAATGCAAGTGTCCAATCCACAGGTTCTAAATGCCTGCTCCCTGGAATTTTTGTGCCAAATCGAACTTGTACATAGCCGGTGCCGCGGCTCAATAGGCTAATCCTCCACCTGCGGCGCCAGCACACGGGTTCTAGCTCTGGTCTGGGTGCTGGATTCTGTCCCGGTTGCTCTTCTTCTAGTCCAGCTCTCTGCTGTGGCCTGGGAGTGCAGTGGAGGATGGCCCAAGTGCTTGGGCCTTGCACCCGCGTGGAAGACCAGGAGGAAGCACCTGGCTCCTGGCTTCAGATGGGTGCAACGCGCTAGCCGCAGTGGCCATTGGGGGGTGAACCAATGGTAAAGGAAGACCTTTCTCTCTGTCTCTCTCTCTCACTGTCCACTCTGCCTGTCAAAAAAAAAAAAAAAAACCACAACCTTGTACATAGTTAGCCAATGTACTTTCGGATTGCGTGTTCTTTGATATCCCTACCAGGAAAGTTGCTACAGATAAACATTTATTACTGTGATAGTCAAGGGATATTTTGTTTGTCAAAATTAGCTCAATGCTGTAAATGGAAATGAAAGATAATTAGTGTCAGTTTCCTTATTCTGGTACTTGACACATTTTTGTGAATTCTTTAGTCATTACAGATAATCTTAAAATAGTTGCCAAATAAAATGAGAATATTTCCCTTCTTTGCTTACCCTTTGGGACAAAGGGTAGTGATGCTTTTTAGATACACAATTTACTCAGATTATTTCTTGGAAAGTTTTTTTGTTTATACTATATATATATAGTATATGTATAGTATATATATGTGTGTATATATATATATGGATAGGTATATATTCTCTTTATCTTAAATCTTTAAACTGTTAGAATAAACTTAAATTTTAGACAGTGATAATCGATGAATGGTTACCACCAGGCAAGATTATATAATAATTTTGTATTTTATATGTTGCTGCTTCCTCATGAGATTCCTCACTTGAGTGCAGTTCCTGGTCCTGGACTACGTACATAGAATTAGCGGTGTCTCCTGCCTATTTGCCTGTGGCTTTTGCAGTTCAGCCTGTCTCTTGACCTTTGCTTCCTTGTCTTACCCTCTTATCTTCGCCTCTCTCCTGCTTCATGACACTGAAGTGCTTTCTCACCATGCATTACCTTGAAAGCTGAGCAAGGAGACAAATGCTGACCCAGGGATAGCAAACTGTGAGTTGAAGGGTGTGAGGAATGAGAAGTAAGGAGATCAAATATTTCCTAATACAAGTTGAGGTCTGTAGGTTCTCTTGCAGTCTGCTTTGCTCCTTGTTAGCTTCATTTTATATTTCCCATTTCAACCAGAGCCAATATAAAGGAAATGTTAAGTTCTTTGGTGCCATTGACCTTGAGTGTTTTGTCTTTGCTTTTAGTAAACTGTTAGCTTCAGTTGTTATCTAGATATTATTAATTCTCTTCTTTTTTCCCCTGCTGTTATATCCAAGAGTGCCATCAGTAACACCCACGCATAATGGTTCAGTCTTCCCCCTTCCATTCTAGCCCTCTCTGCTGGGGCTGTTGTTGCACACTGGGAGTACATTCCTCCCTTGTCCACACTGTCTCCAATGGGCCGACTTCTCTTCATCAGGATAAACACAAGTTCTAGTTCAGGGTCTTTTTCCTTCCCATGACTGTACTGTTAGTCCTCTGGCTGAGCTTCTCATCCCAAATTATTGAGTTTCATGTGACCTTTTGAAAGTATGAACTCTTATCCTGCCGCTCCCTGTATTTATATTTCTTAGTAATTTTATTCGGCTTTCAGAATCAAGTTCTAAAGCTCTTTAGAATATCATGCAAGGAACTTAAAGGCCTGGTTTTCACCCACTTTCCTTGCTTTTTGCCACTTCCCTAACACTTGTCTCTTAGCTTTCCAAACATCACTCTATTCCTACCTCTGAATTGATACATGCCATTCTTTCTGTTCCTTTTGTCCTTTCTCTCATGTGACTAGCAAAGTTTTTATTCACTGAAGCCCTTCTATTATATTACCTTCTATTCTCAATAAGTCCAGAATTTTTCCGAGATCCTATTTTATTGATGTTTGTATCCCAGTGCCATGCTCAGAGTCTGGAGTACAGTCAATGGCCAGTAGGGCTGCAAAGGAATAAATTTGTTCCTTAAACCCTTTTCTCCTTCTTAACCCAGAGCTCATCATTCTTGTCATTACTCTTTACAGTTTCTCCCCACAAAACTTAGGGTGGAAGCTTCATGAAAGCTCTTGGGGTTTCCCCTGATGTTAGTTCTTCAATATAAAAATGATGTGCTCTGTGGCATTGGAGAGCTTTGAGTTCAAATCTAGCTCTGCTACACATTTGTTGAGTGACATTGAATGAGAATACTCAGTGCCTCATTTTCTCTATTAGCAAAATGGGTTCAAATGATCTTATGGTTAAGATGTTGAAAACCAAGCCATGTATGAGAAATCTGAAACTGTTTCCTCATTTGAAAAAGAATTAAATGAGATTAAATTACCTATAACATCTCTTCCAAAGTTCAGGATCAAGACACATGAATTTGTTCTTTGTTCTTTTACTATCTGTCTATGACATTTAGACAGCAACTTCTAATGTCATGTCTCTGCTTCTTTGTTAAAATGAGGAAATGGTAGCAGATGCTACGAGATGCTATGTAAAGAATCAATGCCAAGGTTATTTGATCATCTGAATTTATGCATCAGTGCTTCTATTTCCTTTCTTTCTATGTATACACTAGAGTTTCCAAAGTATGTTTGTATCATGATTGACAGAGATATCTTGAACTGGAAAAAATATTCTAGATTTTCAAAGCAAATGACTGGGAACTGGCAAGCAATGGCAAAAAGATCTTGGTCCAATTCCAAACAAAAGAAAATTTTTTGGATGTTGACATTTAGATATGCATAGAATTATATAGCAAAATTATGTAAAGACTTTAATGCAATTTTATGTATGACATCCAACTAACGTATTTTGCAATGAGAACACTAATATTTTAAAAACTTGTAGAGGTCACTAAAAGTATTAACAATTTGGGGCCGGTGCTGTGGTACAGTGGGTTAAAGCCCTGGCCTGAAGCGCTGGCATCCCATATGGGTGCTGGTTCTAGTCCTGGCTGCTCCGCTTCCTATCCAGCTCTCTGCTATGGCCTAGGAAAGCAGTAGAAAATGGCCCAAATCCTTGGGCCCCTGCACCCACGTGGGAGACCCGGAAGAAGCTCCTGGCTTTAGATCAGCGCAGTTCCGGCCATTGTGGCCATCTGGGGAGTGAACCAATGGATGGAAGATCTCTCTCTCTCTGCCTCTTCTCTCTCTGTGTAACTCTGACTTTCAAGTAAATAAAATAAAATCTTTTAAAAAAATGTATTAACAATTTGTTTAAGGGCTTAAGGGGTCTTAGAGGAAAAGGTAAAATCTTGGAGGGTACAAATCATTCTAAAGTTGACTATAGTACTGATGCATAAGTAATAAACCTGCAAAAGAAAACTTGACCCCAGGTCAAAGTCCAGTCTTGTTTATTTTTAAATTTTAGAAATGGATGATTAGGAATCAAAGTCACTGGGCTCCTGATCTCATCTATTTCAATTTAGTTATGCATGGATCCTCTTATGACAGCCATAATTTTTTTTTCTGTTCAGGTTTTGGTATTCTAAGGGATTCTTTTTGAAGCCATTATCCTCTTCAGGAGTGCCTACTTTAGTTATTTTATACTTCCCTTTTTGTGCTTATTTTAAGAAAATCTTATTTTCTAAAGCATGAAAATTTCTGTGGAATTCCGTTATTAGAGACAGTTGAGTAATTGAAGTGAGGTTCATACATATGCTATAAAGGTGTAGTAGATAAAGCTGCCACCTCGATGCTGGCATCCTATTTGGGCACTGGTTCATGTCCCAGATGCTCTGCTTTCTTTTTCTTTTCTTTTCTTTTTTTTTTTTTTTTTTTTTTTTTTTTGACAGGCAGAGTGGACAGTGAGAGAGAGAGACAGAGAGAAAGGTCTTCCTTTACAATTGGTTCACCCCCCAATGGCCACTGCGGCCAGTGCGCTGCGCCCATCCGAAGGCAGGAGCCAGGTGCTTCTCCTGGTCTCCCATGGGGTGCAGGGCCCAAGCACTTGGGCCATCCTCCACTGCACTCCCTGGCCACAGCAGAGAGCTGGCCTGGAAGAGGGGCAAACAGGACAGAATCCGGCGCCCCGACCAGGACTAGAATACAGCTCCCTGCTGCTGGCCTGGGAAAAAAGAGAAGGCGAACAAAGTACTTGGGCCTTGTCACACATGCAGGAGACCTGGATGAAGCTCCTGACTTCAGCCTGGCCCAGCCCTGGCCACTGAGGCCATTTAGGGAGTGAGCAGCAGATGGAAGATCCCTCCCCTCCGCCCTCTACAACTCTGACAAAGGAGTGCTGAACATCATAGTCATAAAAAGAATACAGGATAGCTCCATTTTATCCAGATGACTCCTATATAACTATACTTCATAGAGGGCAATATTTGTGTGTGTTTGTGTCTAAGGTGAAATGAGCTGCTTAATTTAGAACACTCATTTGTCAAGCATTTAATTTGATACTGCTTGGAAATGATCATTCTAAAACATTTCTGGTCATTTTAAATATCCTTAATATTCTAAAAAGGAGCTAAACTCTCACTAATACTTTGTGACCTAACATAATCAATTTCCCTCTTTGGAAAAGGTATTAAAAGTGAAATGTATTAGATGAGGAAATCCAGTCTTCTCTACAGACTGCCTGGCCTATGTCCTGGATTCCTAATCACCACATAACTCTCCATTCTTGTCTTCCTGTCGGAAAAGAAACATATCACTAATACTAGTTTGAGATAGGATTGGCCCAGTTTGCATCCAGTGTTCATCCTGGACCAGTAATGCTTGATCAATGATAGGCAACATTATCTATGGTCTAACTTCAGGAGGAGCCCAAACCGATCATGTACACAGAAAGCTTACAGTGGAAGGCGTTGGCCTCCGACAGAACAGGGAAGCATTCTTTACAAAGAGAATCTCAACAAGGAAGGCAGAGCTCGTTTTCAGGAAGAGTTTTGTAAAGACATTGAGACTGTGCATTAGATGGACTGACTCTTCAGTGAAGTAGGAAATAAAATGGTGTCTTGAAGTCATGTTTCCCAGCAAATTCTTAAAAGAATAAAGAAGATGTAGAAAAGCTACTAGGATGAAGGTAGGAAACATAATGTGGAAAACAAAGTAAAGGACTGATGAGCATTTATTAACCACAATTCGGTTCATATATAATTTTTTTTAAAATATATTTGATTATCTAATGAATGTTTATTATTGGAAAAGGAGAGTATTACAAAAAGAGGGAGAGACAATTGCTCTCTTTTTGCCAAGTCTTTCTCCACACCTCTTTCTAGAAGAAAATGCTTTGAACTATTTCCAGATACAATGCTATTCTTTGATTCTTTTAAAACAAAATTACTTTCAACATTAATCTTTGATTTCCTCGTGTAGAAAAGAATTAGCTTTTATATTACCACATGCAATACCATTCCATAATCATCCACCACCTCCACAAACATACTTCTGTTGTACCAGTCCCATTGGTATAGTTCCTTTTTTAATACTTCGGATTGTTTTCATAATTATTATGAATTTTCTTCCTTACTGAGCCAGGAATTACATAATGATGACTTTCTTCCTGGTACACTTATTTTTCTCCTGGTTACAATAATCATTTCCTTAAATCTCCTGCACTCCTGATTGATTTCTGCTCCCTCCCTTCCTACCCTGGCCTGTTGCATAATTCTCACCCTGAGACTTCCTTTCCATCTTTTTGTAGAAATTCTCTTTGTCTCTACATTGACAGATGGGCTATTTCCTCAGTCCTCTTTCTTCTGACTTCTCTTTTTGGTGGAATTTTTATTCTGGGGTAGTGCATATATTAAAATATATTCTTGAAAACTTGCATGTAGACTAACAGTTGGAAATTGATTTCCTTCAGTTTACTAAAGAGATTGCTCATTTCACTTGAAATTCCAAGTATTGTGTTGAAGCATAATTTCTTTCTGATTTGTATGTGGGCCTGCTCTCAAGTCCACCCACCAGAGGCTTTGCTGACTTTCTGTTTATTCTCTACACTCTTTAGTGTTCTGAAGACAGGCAGGTGGGCAGGCCATGATGTGTGGCCCTTTGAATCCATTGTACTGATGCTGGATGGCTTCTCCCACTCTGGAAACTTAGATCCTTCAATTTAGGAAAATACTGCCTTCTATCCCACTTTTTTTATTTTGTTGATGGTTTTGTTTTGTTTTCCATGGAAATCCCACTGGATTTTCTCTATTCCAAAGTCACTTCAACATTCCTACTGTTGTGCTCTATTATATTCACAGCCGTTGTATAAATTTCCCAGGTTATCACCCCTTTTGCTTTTCCTTGTGGGGCTTTGTGATGTTCTGTTTCACTAGCTTCATCATGTAATGTCTTAGTTGTCCGATGGCATCAATCATAACATTTTCTTAGAGTCCCCTGTCTCGTAGTGACCTTTGTCAATTCGTTGTTTTTAATTTTTTTTCTTATATGTCAGGTTTTCGTTAAATGACTGATGGTGTTTGGTTCTATTTCAGTTTGTTTGTATTTATTTATTTATTTATTTATTCTCTCTCAGAGAGAAGAGAGAGACTGTTCCCATTGACTGGTTTACTCCACATGTACTTTCAATGGGCAGGGAAGCCAAAAATGGGAGCTGGGAATACAATCCAAGTCTCCTACATGGGTGGCAGAAACCCTTCTTGAACTGCCACTGCTACCTACTATCTTCTGAGGCCCTGTCATTGGACAAAGGCAAGACCAGGAATGCATTCGAGTGCAAAATCTTAGCCATGTATAAACTAGTTGAAAAAATGACCAAGATTTGGATGGAATTTTCTCTTATGTACATGTGGTTACAGTTTTATGTCACGTATGATCCTTATTCTCTCATAAGTAAGAGGGATTTTATAATTTTTAAAGGTTTATTTATTTGAGAAGCAGAGTTACAGACAAAGAGAGGTCTTCTATCTGCTGGTTCACTCCCCAGGTGGCTGGACAGCCAGGAGCCAGAAGCTTCTTCCAGGTCTTCCACTTTGATGCAGGGTCCCAAGCACTTGGGCCATCTTCCCTGCTTTCCCAGACCATTAGCATGGAGCTGGATCAGAAGTAGACAGCTGGGACTTGAACCAGCACTCATATGGGATGCTAGTGCTGCAGGTGGAGACTTAACCTCATATGCCATAGTGCCTGCCCTGGATTTTGTAGTTTTTATAATATTTTTGTGCCTTTTGTAAGGTTAGCAACAGTAGCAGGCTCTAATAGCAGTCAAGAAGGAAGGGTCCAAATGTAGCAGCCAAGCTTAACTTGGCTCAGTATTGTTAAACCTTGAGCAAATTACTAACCTCTCCCAGCATCCCTCTTGCCATCTGTAATGCTGAAAAAACAATGATACCTCGAAGGGTCACTCAGATTCATTGAGAGGATTCCTATGACATTTTTCAAGCCCTGTGTAGTCCGTGTTCAGTGCACTTGCTCTCAGTCAGCAGTATCATGGGACACAATGTAGATTTTTTTTTTCAACAAATGTGCTTCTTAGAAGATGATTTCACATGAATATATTTAACAAGGAATAAAAATAGTAATGTTACTCTTTGAAAAGTCAGTCAACACACAAGGCTGTGTTGCCTGCCCGCTAGTCCTATTCTAGAGACATGCACCGTGTGCTTTTAAGTCCTCACCGGAAGCAGCCCAAAGAGGGAAGGAGAATGGAGGGGTCCAGATACGGTCGAGGTGGAATTCGCTATTACATGTAAATACTTTCCCAGTTACCTCATTTCTGGAAGTTGCTCATATCTAAAGAGGTATTCATGAGTTTTAACTGAAGCTCATGCAAGTTCAAGGTAAAAGGAGCCTGGTCTCTGTCCCAGGGACATTGATGTTACCTCCCTAATAGGACAGAGCAAGGCTGCCCTTCTTATTGCCTAAGCCAGTTGAGCAATAGAGAACGGAGCCAGCCCAGGGCAGAGAGAGGGCCATGCGCTGGGACAGTGTGCTGGCCTCCAACTGACCTCTGCATTGGGCAGGCCAGGAGAGCCTGAACAGGCAGCACTAGGTTTATGTGGCGCCAGGAGCTTGGATTTCCAAAGGAGAGATCTGGGAGGCCTCAAGATGTCTCAAGTAACAGGAAGGGGGATGAGGAGAAAACCTGGACATCTAAAAAGGTATCAGTAGTTTAGGAATAAGAACAAAGAACCTTTTATTTTAAAATGACTTCCTGTCTCTGCTTTCCAATTGGAAAAATACGATTCACCCCTGAATTTAATTTCTTTGAATAAATATGCACTACTTCTGTTTTTATTTTATAGTAAATTGTTATACAAGCCTCAGGTTTCTTGTTTGCATAGCCCTAAATATAAGTGTTTGCTTTTTCTAATAATTACAGTAAAATGATAAGCTCTTGTTTTTATTATATAAATGGAACAGAGTTCATGTATTTCAAATATACAGTTTGAAGAATGTAATGATACTTTCCACCTTCCCTCCCTCTCTCCTTGGCTTCAACCCTCTCTTTCCTTTCTTATTTTTCTTTTAGTTGTTTCAATAACGTCCTTTCAGTTTACTTTATCATCACAAGATTAAAATGACAGGCTCTCTTGTTGATGAACAACTTAAAACGTTATCCCTCTTAGTATTTTTTTGTTTGTTCTACTTAATACTTTTGGTTGAATTCTGTAATCAATACACAGTTATTTTTAAGTGTTGAAACTTAACTGAAAAGTGATCACTATTAAATATAAGAGTGGGAATAAGAGAGGGAAGAGATGTACAATTTGGGACATGCTCAAGCTGACTTGCCCCAAACGGTAGAGTTAGAAACATACCAGGGGATTCCAATTCAATCCCATCAAGGTGGCATGTACCAATGCCATCTCACTAGTCCAAGTGATCAATTTCTGTTCACAGTTGATCATAATGATAGGACTAAGAGTCAAAGGGATCACATAAACAAGACTAGTGTCTGCAAATACTAACCGATAGATTAAAAAAGGGAGAGAACGATCCAACATGGGAAGCGAGATACACAGCAGACTCATAGAATGGCAGATGTCCTAAACAGCACTCTGGCCTCAGAATCAGCCCTTAAGGCATGCCCATGAGAGTATTTCAGGCGTGGAAAGCCAAGACACTCTGGCAAAAAAAAAAAAAAAAAAAAAAAAAAAAAAAAAAAAAAACCTAAATGAAAGATCTCTGCGAGTGAGATCCCAGTGGAAAGAATGGGTCATCAAAGAAGGAGGTACCTTTCTCTGAAGGGAGGAGAGAACTTCCACTTTGACTATGATCTTGTCTAAATATGATCAGAGTCGGTGAACTCAGGGGGCTTCCGTAGCCTTGGCAGCTCATGACTAGAGCCTAGGGTGATTACTGGTGCCATAAACAAGAGTGTCAATTTGTTACGTTAGCCGGCGCCGTGGCTCAATAGGCTAATCCTCCACCTTGCGGCGCCGGCACACCGGGTTCTAGTCCCGGTCGGGGCGCCGGATTCTGTCCCGGTTGCCCCTCTTCTAGGCCAGCTCTCTGCTGTGGCCAGGGAGTGCAGTGGAGGATGGCCCAGGTGCTTGGGCCCTGCACCCCATGGGAGACCAGGAAAAGCACCTGGCTCCTGGCTCCTGCCATCGGATCAGTGCGGTGCGCCGGCTGCAGCGGCGGCCATTGGAGGGTGAACCAACGGCAAAGGAAGACCTTTCTCTCTCTGTCTCTCTCTCTCACTGTCCACTCTGCCTATCAAAAAAAAAAAAAAAAAAAAAAAAAAAAAAAAAATTTGTTACGTCAACAGGAGCCACTGTGCACTTACTCCTCATGTAGGATCTCTGTCCTTAATGTGCTGTACATTGTGATTTAATGCTATAACTAGTACTCAAACAGTATTTTTCACTTTGTGTTTCTGTGTGGGAGCAAACTGTTGAAATCTTTACTTAATGTATGCTAAACTGATCTTCTGTATATAAAGAGAATCGAAAATGAATCTTGATGTGAATGGAAGGGGAGAGGGAGCAGGAAAGGGGAGGGTTGCGGGTGGGAGGGAAGTTATGGGGGGGAGAGAAGCCATTGTAATCCATAAGCTGTACTTTAGAAATTTATATTCATTAAATAAAAGTTAAAAAAACATGACAGGCTCTTATCCACAATAAGAGACAGAGGAATACACTAAGATCACACTAAAATTTATATTACTTAGCAAAACAGCAAAAATCTATAACTGTCATAAAGACCTTAATTTTAATGCTTATAGTCTACCTGGTTTTAAATTTAAAAATTACTAACATATTCCCAAAGTTATACACTAACCCTTAATTTTGTATCATTATTTTGTTATTACATTTGCTCTTTTTTAAAATAGTAAGTCAGCATATTTGTCCTCATTTTCTAAAATTAAATGGGGCTTTCTTCAACTTGAAAACCACCAAATGGCAAAATAGAGATGCCTTTAAAAGATGATTGAAGTCATTCTCTTCTTTTTGGCACCAGGCAAAACTATGGTTCTTTGAAGCAAAATATTTTTAAGTGCGTATTTGAAAGGCAGAATGACAGAGATAAGAGGGAAAGACAGATAGAGAAACATGAACCCGATGATTAGGTCTGAACCAAGCCAAAGCCATGGGCCAAAACTCCCTCTGGATCTCCCACATGGATGGCAGAGGCCCAGGCATCTGGGCCATCTTCTGCTTCCTCCTCAGGCTCATTAGCAAGGAACCGGATTGGAAGCAAAGCAGCCGGGACTGGAATTGTCGCTCTGATATGGAATGTTAGTGCCACACACAATGACTTGGCCATGCCAAGCCAGCTCCCTGGAGCAAAAACATTTAGTTCCTGTTTGTCTTATTTATACAAGTACAATTAGAACTTTTAGCAGCTTAAAAGTAATTGCTTTCAAATTCTAATGTGAAAACTTTTTTTTTCTAACAGTATTTGTACATAGCTGGTACTCGATTAATTTGAAATGATTTTCACTTCTGAAGTCGCAATGCAATGTTTGCTTCCTCAGAGCTTCTGGCCTATTGTAGAAATTACTAGATCTTTCTATAGATGGGGCAGTCTCTTCTGCCTTTGTCTTCCTCTGCATAGGACAATGCCTATGTTGATCTCTGACTTGCGTTTGACAGAAGACCTGGAACCTCATCTCCTCCATGGAGCCCAACAGTTCTTTTCAAGGGTCCTTCTGGGTAGCTCCTGCCATGAATCTCCCTCTGTAGCACCTATTGTGCTATTTTAGCATATATATGTATATATGCATTTCTATTAAGCAAGGGTTTTTGTTTACTTATTTTCACAAGGGTTTTTATTTACTTATTTTACAAGTATCTCAAGTTAAGGGACTGATTTATTAAACTAAATGTCTATGTAAATAAGTTTTGTTTTGATTATAATCTATGTTATGAAAACAAAGAAAATAATTCTAAAACATCAAAGTAGCAAAGGAAAATGGTTCTACTGAGAAACTTTTTAAGCTATATTTATTTATTGAATTGAAAGAATCACAAAATGAGAGGCAAAGACAGGGAGAGGGATAGAGAGAGCTTTCATCCACTAGTTTACTCCCACAAGTGATAACACCAACCAAGTCTGGGCCAGGCAGAAGCCAGGGCCAGGAACTCCATCTGGGTTTCCTGCATGGGTGGAAGGGGTCCAAGTACTTGGGCTATCAGTCACTGCTTCTCAGTCATATTTCAGGAACCTGGGTCAGAAGCCGAGCAGTTGGGACTAGAATCAGTGCTGTGTTATGGGATGCCAGTGTCATCAGTGGTGACTTAATCTGCTGTGACACTACTCTGGCCATTTTGGAGAGACATATGTTGGCAAATGTTAAAGTTTTAGATAAGGGAAAAAATGTTAAGCTTGTTTTTTTAGTCCTTATTTTTCCTATGAATGCTTGGTAATACTTATTGTCTAGACTGATAACCTCAAGGTCACCTATTTCATCCTAATTTTGGATATGTTTCCATTTATCTAGTATGCTTTTTCCTGTTTCAGTAACCACCTATGTAAAAAGGCTAATGTAACTTAATTTGTAGGATTATTTTGAGATTTAAATAATCACACATGGAAGTGCTGAGCATCAAATCTGACCCTCTCCTATAATTTTCTTGTTGCCCCACAGGATAGATAAGAAATAGAAAATTTTAATTTTTACATTTCATAACCATTTATATAATTAAATTTTAAAGACTTGAAATAAAATTAAAAATTACAAAGAACTCTGACCCAGAATAGTTTTAAAAAATCAACTGCACACTAGTAACAGAATGCTACTCACAGTGCATGGCAATCAAAAACAGGTCCTTATGATTCCAGTTATCCAGGAGCTTAAGATTAACTTGAATCACACTGCTCAAGTAGAACAAAGACAAATAATATTTTAAAAAATGAAAACATCTATCTGCCATCTCCGTCTCTCTTTGCTGTTCCCATAAAATTATATTTAAAAAGTTTTTAAGGAACAGGTGTTTGGTGCAGCGGTTAAGATGCCTTTCAGAGGGCTAGCCTTGTTGCATAGTGAGTTAAGCTGCTGCCTGCCACCCCAGCATCCCATATGGACACCGGTTCAAGTCCTGGCTGCTCTGTCTCTGATCCAGCTCTCCCCTAATGTGCCTGGAAAAGCAGTGGATGATTGCCCAAGTACTTTGGCCCCTGTCACCCAGGTGGGAGACCCAGGTAAAACTCTTGGCTCCTGGCTTTGGGCAGGCTTAATTCTGGCCATTGTAGCCATTTGGTGAGTGAACCAACAGATGGAAGATCCTCTCCTTTCTCTCTCTCTCTCTCTCTCTCTCTCTCTCTGCAACTCTGACTTTGAAATAAATAAATCTTTAAAAAAAGGAACAATTTGGGATTCTCATATCCAATATGAAAGGGCTTGGGTTCTAGTTCCAGCCCCTTCAGATTCCAGCTTCCTGCTAATGCGCACCCCGGGAGGTAGCAGTTTATGGCTCAAGTACATGGGTCCCTGTCACTCACATGGAAGACCAGCTGTTGGATTTGCCCTGACCCAGCCCTGGCTGTTGTGGGTACTTAGGGAATGAATGAACCACTAGAAAGTAAAACTGTCTAAATCTGTTTATCTCTTTCTGTCTCTCTGCCTTTCAAAGAAAATGAATAAATTTTTTAAAAAGTTAAAGCAATTATTTTATAAAATACCAGGATAAAATCCATGAGAAGATATATGAAAGAGGTGACAAGTGAAGAAAATAAAAATTAAGGAAGGAAAATTAACATTCTAGTAGAGGGTTTAAAAATCATCATCAGGATGATTTAGAACACACGTTTCTCACTCTCTGGGTGTCTGCAGCCTCATATGTTAAGTAATGGGGAATAGATGATGCAGAAAATTGTTTTCCAATTTCTGTAATGCATGAAGGTCATGAAGGAAAGAGAAGCAGGCCAAAGGTCCTTGAATATATGAATCACAGCAGTCTATTTCTGAACAAATGTGGACTTCCTGTGGATCTTCTACCCATAGATTTTCACGTGGAATTTTCTTCCGTGCACAAGTTACATTTCTGTAATGTGCGTTCCTTGAAATAAGTGTTTTTAAGCTAATGAGGCCAGTATGGACATATACTGTTTCCTTGGTAAGTACTGGCCAGTTAGTAACAACTCATCAAAGATGCATATTTTAATTTGCTCACTGTAGAATCCAGTTGATCATCCATAGACAGCTAAGAATGCTCTAAAATCAACAACCAAACACCCGACCGTTTCTGAACTGTGCTTCAGACAACTATACTTGGCAGAATTTTTCTTTTAGCCCTCTTGCTTAAAGGTAGGGAGTTGGCCAGTAATATTTATAGGCAACTCATGAATATTATCAATTTCACTAATTAAAACCTCTGTGTTCATTTTGATTATGCCACTCTTCAGTTTAGAGGAAATAAAGATAATTAACATGGGACTTCTATCAAATACCTGAAAACCAGTTCTAGGATGAGCGTTGTCAACTAACATAACTGCCTACTTCAAGAAAATAAATTCAAAGTGGCTAACACATCAGCATATCAGTTTATATGAAGTATTCAAAAGGCTTTTGGGAAGGACTCACATTAGGGATCATACCTAGTGGCAGACTTCTAAGCTTTTTAGTGGCTACATGATAAATATCTACTCTGTATGAGAGTATATGAGGATGCACATGCAATAAATCATATAAATTGATCAAAATTTATGATTTTTAATTCCCAATCATTGATTTCATCTAGCATACACCACAATGGCCTTATTTTTCTTTGGGATTTCTTCATTTTTGTTCTGACTTACCTGATTGTTATCATTGCACATTGCACATACAATACTCATCAACGATTGCTCTCTTATTTCTCCAATGCACACAGGAGCATCGTAGCAATCGTAAGCCTGCCTGTTGTTGGTGTCATCTCCAGCTTTCCACAAACCATAATATTTGTCAATGCTTTCTTATCTCAAAGACCAGGGTACATGTGATATGGCACCTAGGAGGACTGTAATGTGCTAAGACGCAGGATGGAAGAGACAAGGGAATTGCTTTGAGAAAGGCAGTAGGAATATCCCTGGAGAGGGAACTGCTTCTGTGTTCTTTTAAACGTCACAGAGTAATTGTTTCTTTCTTTAAAGGAAAGAACCAGAGCAAAGAGCAGCTCCTTTTCAAGCTAGAGAGGTCAGCAAACACTGGCTGCAGAGTTTACTGTGGTTTAGGAGCCCCACAGCCTCACTGGAGTGTCAATCAAAATTCCTCAACCATTCTTGGCTCTGTGGAGGTGGGGCTGACTAAGGTGCAGCAGGATCTGACCCAGCACTTGGGGCAAACAACCAGAGTCATCAGTGTTAATTCCGTGGTCTTCCACCCAGCATTTGAACGTGTGATATCATTCGTGACCGTGCGCTCTTTCCTCGGACCTCTAACTGGTAATTACACCCCTGAAATGGCTGCAAAGTTACCTAGTCTAAAGATGTCAGATCTAGGCTGCTGCCTGCAGTACAAAACTCTGTGACTTTGCTCTGACTTTTGCTTTGTTTCTGTCCAGTTTCAGATACATTTGCATTTCTCTCTTTCAGGGAGTAGAATATATGGGATATTTGTAGGCCGTTAGGCACCCCAATCCAAAGAAAGTAAAAGGAGTTGATCAAATGAAATTTTACTAAGATCTTCTCAATAATGACTACATTACTAAATGATATTAAGGCACTCAGAAAATACTTTAAATTACCCAAACTCAGCAGCATATATATGCTTATACAAATGCAACAAGAGGAGAATATCATAACAGAGAAACCTACTAAAAGTACAAATTCATGCTTGGCTATCTTTTCATTTTGAAGAAAAATATGTTCCTGGAAGACTTAAAATTTACATGCCCGTTACTGAAAGAGGTGATTCTAGTGAACATCATTATGGAGTTTGGACTTTCTTATATTAAGATTATAAGGCAGAATAGTTGTTTTCCTAATCCAGGAGAAAGAAGGATCTGACCTCCCCAGCTTTTGATGGTCAACAGTAGCAAGTGGAGGTTCCAGGCGGCCTTTACTGCTGGCGTTCCTGCCTGGTACTAGTTAACAGGGGACTGCTGTCACTTGTTTGAGAGAGGCAACATTGCAACTTTATTTTGCTCTCAAGTTAGAGAAATCATCATTGTATTATATTTATTTGAGTTTTTGAATCTTTGATCTATTAGTAGCCAATAGGATGCATGAATTACTGCATGCTGAAGATTAACCAGGAAAGTCAGTTTTGGATTTGTAAATCATTGGTGAGCTGTTTTTCAATAAGAATGAGCTAGTAATAATGGGAATGCTAATAGTAATAGAAAACCAGGTATAGAAATTAGGTAAAATATTACAGAGGATAGGCACGGTTGTTTTACTGGTCACATCGTATCATTTCTAGTAATGGCATTCTATTTTGGCCTTCCTGCTGATACAAAGTTCTGTAGGATCAAACTATTCCTATGTCTTAGCTTTATTTATTGTGATTATCTTCAATGCTGGGATATTTGGCTTTGGTGAATTAAAAGAGCGTGGGAGATGATGGTTTGCCTCGCTGGGCGTTGTGTGGAGACACGGACAGGAAATACTAAACTGCTCATTTGAAACATCACAACCATGACTTTTGACTCAGATCTGTGCAAATCTGCCACTTGTGTAGTCAATATTTATACTCAAGTATTCTAGACAAGTCATGATTAAATATTTTAATATAACATCTCAAGTAATTACTGCTTTACAGTTTCCTATGATACTCATATGTATAGTCATTGCAAACAAGGAAATTAAAGTGACAGAGTGTAAGGCAATGCCACTAAATAGACATATTTCTATACTAAAGGCAAGGAATTTATGAAGGCTGGCACAGCAGAGATGACTTTGCTTCTAAAGAGCTAGATTATGTGTGGCATCTTGTTCATTCGTTCAGAAATATTTGTCCAATATGTAAAAGGTACTCACAATGTTCTGTGTCCAATCTCATCTATTTAGCACAGCAGGTAGTCAGGTAATCAAATGATCCCATGGTATAAGTATTTTAATAAACTGAATGGATAGCAAGACAGAGGATGTTTTGTGGAGGATGCTGCTCTATTACCTTACCGAGGGATCCTGCATTGAGTATAGTATCGAAAATTTTCACATTTCTTCTTTAAGGCTGATGAAAGATCAGTGGACTCCTAACTCTCTGTAGCCTGTGGAGTCAGGTTGCTTAGAAACTCAGTGACTATGAGCTTGCCATGGCAACCTAATTTATCAGTGACTGCAAAACTAACTTAGCTGGCACTGTGCCAAACCTCCATAGTGAAAGTAAGAATATTCAGATTAGTTCTTTTTCAATGCCAGGATTGTATTATTCACACAATCAAGCTAGATAATATTTCAGATTTGCCAAATCTTCAAAATAATGAGTTATAATTTATAAGAGTTATAACCACATAACAGTTAAGCCTAAAGTATGCTTGCATTTTATATTAAATTATATAATGTGTTATAAATGTATCTGCTGTTACTATCTCATTGCCTAAGTTTATATATGTATACGTATATACATATATATATATAAGCTTTGTTACATTAAAGCACATATAAACTTCATTAAGTTTGACAAAGCAAAACCAGTATAGTGTACTATCTGTGTGCTAATAAAAGGCCCTGTAATATTGACTTTTAGTAGTAGTTCTAACCAGACAACCTATAAATCTATCTAAATATGAATATATATAGATTAATGATTTTATTTTATATTACTGACTCCTTATTTGCAGATCATATAAATATGAGATGTTATTATTTGTCTGTAAAATCTTATCTTTTAAGTAACTTACCCAATAATCTCAGATACAAATACATTAGAAAATTAGTTTCTTTGAAAATCACATTTTTGCAATCACAGAAAAGATATTTGAGAACTTGTTTTCATCCTTCGACTGAGTAGTTGCTCCCTGCAACACATTTTTTGAAGATTTTGCCCTTTTAGCTTTAAGGCAGGTTTTTGCATCTTAATAGCAGTTTCTATTATACACATCCATGCTCTGTGTAAACTGTCGTATTGTCTTCTCTGAACTTCTTCCTCTGTAAGTGTTGTATTCATCTTATTTCCCTGTGGTTCCAACTTTGTGTTTATCAGAGTCAATAGCAGGGATAGAGCCACAGGTCTCCTGAGGTAGTACTATTACAAACCCTTTTCTCCTGGGGTTTGGCATTTATGCATTTTGTTTTGCTATTAAGAGTTCACCATATTAAAGGTTCTCTTGAGAATGAAAGATGCAGTCTGACTCAGGTTTTCATGAGGCAATGCTACATTTGATGATACTCTCAAGTTTTCTTTATGCTTCATTCATTTCCTCCTCATTCTGCAATTCTTTTTTTTTTTTTTTGCATTCTCTAGTCCATCTCTTCAAGTAGGCAGTGCCCTTGTAGATGACAATATGCCTCCTCTCAAGATGGAAACAAGCACAAAGATGGAACGGAGGGCATTTTCATGGAATTAATGGCATTAATTGGAACTCAGCATCCAATTCCCAGGAGTCTTTTTTTAAGGCCCCAAAGTCTAGGCCACATTGGTCCCCTCTCTTTTCAGGGGCATTTTCTAGTTAAACTAAAGGTACACTGTTTCTAGCAAAACAAATGAGCAGTGCTGAACACTCAGCAACTTAAAGGAATCAAACTTCTATCAAGGGATTGTGTATGTCAGTCTCTATGTGAAGCAATGGACTTGCATGTAAAAATTATATAGCACAGCATGAATACCAGGAGACTTAAAGCAGGCTTTTCATTGGCCAAAACAAAAGGATACTATTGCTAATGATCTACTTTTTACGTTTAATCGTACCTTTTTGGTCTGAGTGAATTATTCTAGTAATTTTCAGAAAACTTCCATTTACTCAATATGTCTGTTCCTGAGTGGCAACCAATACATAAACAGAGTTGACACATTGGATCATTTTAAATGTTTGGAAAACTTATTGTGTATGACTGTGTCGCTCATCATTGAGTGACAATCACTCAAGACATCTGTGGAGTAGAGGAATTAATGCCCTTAGTAAGCATGTTGTATAAGGTGGAATAATCAGATTTTTGTTTAAAAGTGACTACATCTATTCTTTATTCCATTACATGCAGAGTGTCTAATAAATATAAAACTTACACACCTGGAATATCATCAGTTTCTTTTTTTAATATTTATTTGGAAGGCAGAGTCTCTCTCTCTCCCTTTCTCCCTCCCTCTCCCCCCCTCCCTCCCTCCCTCTCCCTCCCTCTCTCCCTTCCCACCTCCCTCCTCCACCCCCCCCCCACATACACACACACACACACACACACACACACACACACGGGGCACAGTGGAGAGACAGGAGAGGAAGAGAGCAGGAGAGAGATTAATTGATTGATCTTCCATCTGCTGGCTCCCTCCCCAGATTTCTTCAACAGCCAAGTCTGGTCTGGGCAAGGCCAATGCCAGGAGCCAGGAATTCCATCCAGGACTCCTGCATGGGTGGCAGGGGCACAAGTACTTGGGCCATAGTCCACTGACTTCCCAGGTGCATTATCAGAGAATTAGATTGGAAGTGGAGCAGCTGTAACTCGAATTGCCAGCATCTCAAGCAGAGGCTTACCCCACTAAGGCAGGACACTGGCCCCAGTCATCAGTGTTTTTAAACTTGCTATCAGATAATGTGGAAAATCAAAGTAGTCATCTACCAAAATGATTGGCAACTCATGTCTTTTTAATCTATGCTATAATATTTATGGTGCAGTTTATTCAGCATCAAACTAATGAATATTTGAGCATCTGTTGTGAACCAGACGCTATTTAAAACCTGGGGCAAAATGGTAAATGCTGCCAACCTGATGCCTATGGAATACAGTATAGGGGATTTGTTTGTGATTCAAAATTTTGCAACTCGTGAATGAGGAAATAAATGGTGAATGGAGCTTTTTGGGAAATATCATTTGTGGCTGGGACACTAAAATGTGCTGGAGATATAGAGAAGAATAAAATATGGTCACATGATATATGTAATTTGTTATATTAATAGCTATAATGGTTGCATATAGTATAGAAAATTATACTGCAGAATTATTTCCCCTTTTCATTTTTTAAAAGAAAATTACTGATAAGGTCATGTTCTTGACCATATTACATGGCTAGAACTTTGGTTAGGTATTTTTATTATCTAAAATACATGTGATCTAAATATTATATTTTATATAGAATCTCAGATTATTAGTCTGGGTGCTTTTGATTTAAACCAGGAGATTTATTGGCCCACATAAAAGAAAACTCCAGAATTAGCACCTGTAAGGCACAGTTGCATCAAACTATAAGCCCTGCTAAGCTTTTTCTGCTCTACCTTTCTTTTTGATATTGGATTTGACTCAGGCTGGCTTTCTCTGAGGTTATGAAAAGCCAATAGGAGCATGGATAAAACCTTCTTTGTCTTATGTATAAGGGTTGGAAAGCAGATGATAGTGGAAAAACCTATTAAAACTGGTGATGATAGTAGAAAAACCCATTACCACTGGTGTTGAATGAAGAAGCATACATGGATTTGAAGTCAACACTCAATCCAGGTCTCCTACCAAGGTGGCAGCAACCTAAGCACTTGAGCCGTCACCTGCTGTTCCCCTCTGGGAAATTCCTGAGCATGATGAATTATCCCCTACAGGTTAAAATTTAGTCAGTTGAGAGGGAGGAGATGTACAATTTGGGACATGCTCAAGCTGACTTGCCCCAAATGGTGGAGTTAGAAATGTGCCAGGAGATTCCAATACGATCCCATCAAGGTTGAATGTACCAATGCCATCTCACTAGTCCAGGTGATCAATTTCAGGTCACAATAGATCATAATGATAGGACTAAGAGTCAAAGGGATCACATAAACAAGACTAGTGTCTGCTAATATTAACTGATAGAATAAAAATGGGAGAGAATAATCCAACATGGGAAGCGAGATACACAGCAGACTCATAGAATGGCAGATGTCCTAAACAGCACTCTGGCCTCAGAATCAGCCCTAAGGCATTCGGATCTGGCTGAAAAGCCCATGAGAGTATTTTAGGCATGGAAACCCAAGACACTCTGGCAAAAAACAAACAAACAAAAAAACGAAAGATCTCCGCAAGTGAGATCCCAGTAGAAAGAACACGTCATCAGTCATCAAAGAAAGAGGTACCTTTCTCTGAAGGGAGAAGAGAACTTTCACTTTGACTATGACCTTGTCTAAATAAGATGGAAGTTGGCAAACTCAAAAGGCTTCCATAGCCTTGGCAACTCATGACTAGAGCCTAGGGAGATTACTGATGCCATAAACAAGAGTATCAATTTGTTAAGTCAACAACAGGAGTCACTGTGCACTTACTCCTCATGTAGGATCTCTGTCCTTAATGTGTTGTTCAATGTGAAGTAATGCTACAACTAGTACTCAAACAGTATTTTACACTTTATGTTCTGTGTGGGTGCAAACTGATGAAATCTTTACTTTATATACTGATGATCAATTTAGTATATATGAAGATAATTGAAAATGAATCTTGATGTGAATGGAATGGGAGAGGGAGTGGGAGATGGGAGGGTTGCGGGTGAGAAGTAAATTATGGGGGGGGGAGCCATTGTAATCCATAAACTGTACTTTGGAAATTTATATTTACTAAATAAAAGTTTAAAAAAATTTAGTCAGTTGCAGATGTTGGATTTAATCAGATTTATTCATTGTGCTTGATCGTTATGGTTGGAGCAAATCTCTCAAACACCTCTTATCCCTCATGTGTTGTATTTTTCTAAAAAGATATTGCCTGTTTTCAGCTTTAATTTTATCCACCTAGGATTGGACGAAGAAGATTGTCTGAAAGACTATCATATTCAGTGGTAGCAACTGCATCACAGGAGGGAAGGGTTTTCCAAGTAATTAATTTGCAATAAGATACTATGGTGATTTTTTAAAAGTCTATTCTCTGAACCTAAAGGACAGATACCAAGAGAAAGTGCTAAATAGCACCAATTTAATTTAATCCTCACTTTATGAATTCCAATGGTTTGAAGAAGAATTTAATTTTTTTTTTTTTTTTTTTTTTTTTTTTTGACAGGCAGAGTTAGACAGTGAAAGAGAGAGACAGAGAGGTCTTCCTTCTGTTGGTTCAGCCCCAAATGGCTGCGACGGCCGGTGCACTGCGCTGATCCAAAGCCAAGAGCCGGGTGCTTCCTCCTGTTCTCCCATGCGGGTGCAGGGCCCAAGCACTTGGGCCATCCTCCATTGCCTTCCCGGGCCACAGCAGAGAGCTGGCCTGGAAGAGGAACAACCAGGACAGAATCTGGCACCCCAAACGGGACTAGAACCTCCGGGTGCCGGCGCCGCAAGGTGGAGGATTAGCCAAGTGAGCCGGGACGCCAGCCTGAAGAATTTAATTTTTCGAGTACACATTAGGGCAGTAAATATGAAGTTCAGAGAGTAAGTTCCAGTCTACGGTTTGATTTTGACTAAAATATCTTTTGATAATACTGGAAGACCCTGTGCTGTTTGTTCATTGAACTACCATTGATGGTTATATGCTCTGCAAAGCATCTCTTAAAGGGTAGGCATTTGCTGCAGCAGTGAAGATGTTCCTTGGGATGCCTGCATCTCATATCTGAGTGCCTGGGTTTGAGTCCTGGATAGTCTTCTGATTCCAGCTCTTGTTGATGTCACCCTGGAAGGCAGCAGGTAATGGTTTCAGTGGTTGGAGCCCTGCCACCCACATAGGAGACTTGGAATGAGTCCCTACCGGCTGTCTATGGCCTGGTCCAGCTCCAGTTGCTGCAGGCTTTTAGGAAGTAATCCAGCAATTGTTACAGGCATTTGGGAACTGAAATAGAGCTGTTTCTCTCTTTGTCTCTGTGCCTTTAAAAAGTAAATAAATGAAAAGGATAAAAAATGTGTTATGTGGATAAATCTATAAAAGGAGTTGAGGACCAAATGCATTCATGGTTTCTTCTAATTTAGAGATATTTGTATTTTTGTCTGTGAAATTGCTAGAAATTAATTTGGGTATAATTGCAAATTTACATATCTGAAACCAGATCTTATTTTGAAAGGAAAGATAAATATTAGATGTGAGTAGCCAAAATATCAACAAGAACAGAACAGAGGAAGAAGAAAAAGCTAAAAGAAGCTTCTGAAAGAGAGAAATCTATACTCGAGGCTTATCAAAGCAATATTTTGGGATTCACACTGTAACATGGGAAATCCTTAATGGAATTTTTTGGGGTGTTGCATGGAATGGTGTGTTTGTCATGTGTTTATATGTTTATTTCATCTCAAATTTTTTTACTCCCATCACATTTGTATCTTTACCCATGACCTGGAGGCAGTGTGGAGTGAGAGATCTTGAACTTAAAAGGCAAGAGAATATAGCTGTGGCTCAGAAGTCTCGAGAGCAAAAGTAGCAGGACTTGGAGATTCATTTGAAGGTGACATGCCATACCAATGAAATTTCCATAACCTATCATTGTTTGCTTTAAAAAAAAAAAAAAAGAAACCCAGAAAACAACAACAAAATTACCTTAGAGAATTTGAAGGGGGAGTAGTCCTAACACTGTGAGCCCTTGGTTGCTTCTCTGAGAACAATGAGTTGACACTTGACTAATGATGGAGTTTGGGATGCTCAAAGCAATCTAAGAGAGTTAGAGGATAAAGATTTTCTGTGTGATCTCTGTGAGTACTTTAGGAAGTCCATTGCCATTCTCCATAATGTAGCAAGCTTTAATGTTGTTATGAAACTGTCAGGGCTCATATGAACCTTAATAATTAAGTCCAATTTCTCTACTATCCAAAATTTGAATGTGGAAGATTACAAAGGGAAGGTTTCATTTTATCCCTGACAAGTTTGTCATTTCTTTCACTCAAGCAAGTAACTAGATATTGCAAAAATACATGCAAATAGTTGAAGGAGTTCAATGTTTTAGAATGATTCTAAATTTATAAGGTATCTGTCTTTTATATCATACAATGGTTGTTGGTAGTCTGCCACTTTTTATTCTGTCTGGATTCTAATGTTTTATAGAACATATGTATGAAAATATATAAATATACCAATTTAAATGGTTCATAGAATTTCCAGGAAAACATGTATTTCTGGACATTTCCCCTTACCCAGTATATGTATGTGCATGTTTGTGTATGTGTATAAATGATTCATGAAAATACATATTTATGTATTTTTGATACTTTGTTAAAACTCAAAAATCCACTCAATGTAAGATGTTCCAAGTTTTGATCCTATGAATTTTGGCAATCTTAAAAATATGTTTTAAGCTACTCCCTGTGATTCATTTGAGAAATAGCACTACAAACCAAACCTCCTGGCTCCTCAAAAGACAGGAAACCCAGCCTGTTCCCAACACAGATCCTCTCCTTGAACCCATTGAAAAATCAACCTGGAAAATGTTTTGGTTTTACTGTAGGAAGTGATGGATGGTTTTAGCTTCCTTTAAAACTATAAGCTGCTTCCATGTCACTCAGATGCCAAGTTTGTGCTATTTCTTCCAGTTGTCAGTGCTAGAAGATCATACCTCTCCATTCAAGGGGTGAGAGGAGGGGGAGCGTCAAAGATGCATTATTTCCTGTGTGGCATTTTTTAAGCCGTTGTCGTTAGGAAAAGAGTTGTAGATTGGTGCCTCCTCACACAGGGCACCAAAATGTTAGGAAGAGAGGCACAGAATAGAGACGAAGCAATGTACGAATTTACAGCCAGACCAAATTTATTCAGAGAAAATAAATTCATAGAGGTGGGTGACCAACTGCCTGCGTGCATATTGATGGAACACATGACAGAAGGCTCCGCCCCCTGGGGTGGGGCCTTTTTAAGGAGGGCTAGAGATGGGGCTGGTGGAGGGGAATTCCTGGAACTGGGTGGGGCCTTGGGAACCTGGGGAAAAATGCAGGGTGGGCTATGAAGGCAGTAGGGTGTGAGACCCAACTGAGATTCAAGGGCAAGGAATACATTCCATTGTTTATCTTTTGGGCAATAAGCAAGAATGGCTGAGGCTTATGTCCTTGCTCCATCAGCTGTTATATAACATACTTCTTAGAAAACAATTTTTTCTTCTCCTAGATTTAGAATTCAGCATGCTTCCATTTCCTTGGAAAATGTATGTTTGTATGTGTACATGTCCCAACTATGGACCTAGTTCTTTCACAGAGCTAATACCCAATTCCTCTCTATCTGTACGTTTACAGTGTGGTAAATGAGCAGATGGCCCACAGATCAATATTAGAAAATTTTTAAGAGACAGGCTTGTAAGTGTGGTTACTATGTGTATGTTTTTAAAAAAATATGCCTTGATTTTAAATTTCAGATGTTTTATACTATAAAGTGGAATAGTTAATTTAAGCTTCATCATAAACCTTGTATCTTTATATACATTTTTCTATTTCAATACATTCATCATGCTCTCCAAATTTTGTTTAAACAGAATTTTTTAAAAAATCCTTGGCATTACTTTAGTATCTTAACACGAGCTATTTTGACCAAGCAAAGAGCCTTTAAAAAAGTAAATTAATTTCTCTAACCTTTTTTAAAATTATTTTATTCACTTCATTTTTTAGGTTTTCATTTTAGGAACTCTCTCAAGTAGTCCAAAGCTGTCATATTTCTCAGCACTAAAATTTTTGTACCTTTCCTTGTAATTTTCTATCTTGCTGCCTTGTAAAATTTCAAATTAACTGAAGAATTATTTTCCTTAATTATTTTAAAATTGATACCCAGCAACTAAATGCTATCAATGATTTTTTTTTGCCTGCTATTTCACCACATCATGCTTTGATGGTTACTCTTTTACCTGAGTGTTTTGTTTTTTCTGATAATACTGCTCCATCTATGGTCTGAGGATAACCAACCTGAAAAACTATGCTGATCATAACGTTTCCTCATGTTTCTTAGCTTCACTTTAATGTTGACTTCCCTCTCCGATTCCTTGGAGAGCTAAGTCATCTTTTCAAAGTGTTCAAGTAAGCGTTAGGGCTGCCAACTTTTTTGTTGGCCTATGACATGTACATACTGATCTGCCCATGCCCACCTGAGAACCATCTCCAGTCAGCTCCTACCATGGTTTCTAATAAACATGTGGGTAAGACTACTTTATATTTTTAATGTGATATGTTTCTTTCACTCTATCTTGTGGCTCATTAGACCACATGGTTCAAGCCTGACCTTTACCCTGATATTCTGCTTTGTATCTTTATAGATGTCCTTCCATCATTCTTTTAAATGTATGATAAGAAATTTCCATTTTAGTTTCTCAACATTTTACTGACATTACATTATGCTTTTGTCTGTTTAGTAAGTCTTTAACGGTTGTATACATACGTGTTTATTCTTATCCCCGTATATGAAATTCTTCTTCTTTATATAAAGCAGATAGAATAAGACATTAGAGCAATAATTATAGCAAATGAATACCCTAGGAATTAAAAAAATGCATATGTTCATCTATTATACAAACACAATTACAAATAAAAGTACTTCAAATAGTTCACAGACAATGGACTTAAAAGTAAGTTTATTTTGGTGAAAAAATTGTGAAGTCCATGCATAGGGTTTTTATCATGGGAATATGAATTTCCATGAACTTTTTGAAGATTCCTCATATTCTTATATAAGCATCTATGCATGTATAAATCTCCACTGTTATTTCCTACAAATTAAAGGAATCAAACAAAATTTGTTTTAGCTTTACATTGGTAACTGATGTTTTGAGACAGTTTACAGGTACTTACAATGAAATTTGTTTTAAATCTGAAAATAATTCTGTTAATTGCCACCTCTAGGATGTTCACTCTTCACTGCTTATTGTGTCCAGATATCATTTTCCTCTCCATGTATTAACTGGTTACATAAAATTATTCATCAAGTTGTGTAAATACTGTAAAAGGAATATGTAAAGCTAGGTATTGATCAGGAACAGATTTACCATTTCTCAGAGGGGTATAGGCTCTTTTGTCAGTTTGAATTTTAACGCTTGTTTTGGCACATAGCAAAGGGTTATCTGAAGGACCTAGTAGGGTGTTGTAACTGATCAGCGAGGTGAGGTCACCTCAGCAGGCTCTAAGCTCCCTGTGTGTGTGAACTCTGTTCTCTATCATCATTATTTTCATAAGTTTTGAGCCCTTGCTTACCCATAGAATCTAGAACCACAGTGCATGTTATACTGAGGTGTTTTTCCTTGTTGAGCTGTAAAAAGAAAAAAAACATTAAAAATTTTTCAGTTATCTACTACTATAAACTGCCAATATCTTGTTATCTAGCTTTCTCAGTTTGAAGTTTAAATCTACCATTGGATTTGATCTCGAGCTCAAGGGTACAGGTAGGCTCCATATGGCTATTCTCTTTGACGTGAAGAGACCAGGAACACAATGACTATGTCTTGCTGATTTTGCAACCTCTACTGTTAATAAAGCTGTGATCAGAACTTTTGGCCATGTGATCCCTCTCCCAGAACTTCTGTAATGAGTCACAACTGCTTCTCAAATATGTTGCAATATTTGTGTTACTCATTATACTCTTCCTCTTTTACTTCACAAGTGTAAAAGGCTATGACTCAGCTTATTTAACAATATTGTTAAAAAGAAGTTTTAAAAGCCATAAAAATGCTAGAAAAAAAGGGTATTTTGTTTTTCACATTGTGGCAGTGGAGAATGGCTTTCAAAGTATGACACAATCCTTAAAAGGAAATGAATGAAAAGTAATTAAATAAATATGAAAAATTTCTGTAATTTAAACATACAGTAAAAAGAAAGAAAACTTTGTCAACCTAAAAAAGTCAAATGTCAAAGAGTGGGTATTTCCTTAATAATTAACCAAAAAAAAGGACAAATCAACTCATAGAAAAAAAATTAACAGGAATATGTCAGAAGATGTATTTATTTATTATTTTTTTGAAAGGCAGAGTTACAGAGAGGCAGAGACAGGTAGAGAGAGAGTTCTCCCATCTGCTGGTTTACTCCCCAGATGGCTGCACCAGCATGAGCTGCACCTATCTGAAGCCAGGAGCTAGGAGCTTCTTCCGGGTCTCCCTCATGGGTACAAGGGCCCAAGTCTTTGGGCCATCTTCTACTGCTTTCCCAAGCCATAGCAGAGAGCTGGATTGGAAATGGAGCAGCTTAGACTCGAACTGGTGTCCATATGGGATGCCAGCACTGCAGGCCATGTCTTTGTCCACTATGCCACAGTGTCAGCCCTAATATACTTTTAAAATTAAAAAAAAAAAAAAGATTTATATACTTACTTGAAACGAAGAGTGACAAGAGCAAGGGTGGGGGGGGGGGTGTCTTTCATCCTCTTGTTCATTTCCCAAATGGCTGCAACAGCCATGTTTGGGCAGGCTGAAACCAGGAACCAAGAACTTCACCCAGGTCTCCCACATGGGTCGAACAGGCCCAAGTACCAGGTTCTTTAGCAGGCAGTGGATTGAGTCCCAGCTGCTCTGCTTCCAAAGGGTGCTCTGACACGGGATGCCCACACTGTAAGCAGCAGCTTATCCTTACCTAGCATGCTTTGGGAAGTAGACTCAACTCAATTATATAGAAAAGTTTTACCAAGCAACAAACTTGGTAAAAACTTAAAATTTAGTATAAACCCATCAAATGATGGATAGAGACAAGCCATCTACCACGTTTTTGTGCACAAGTATGAGCAGTAATTTAGTAAAATGTTCCCTACAAAAAAAGAACTACAAATCGTGTCTTAGGAAGTTCATTTCCCACTTTTACTGATATTCCTGCACAAGTATACAAAGCTACACATGCAATATACTTTCTGCATTATTTTTGTGAGAGTAAAGAACTAGAAATTATATCTATTAAATGGTGACTAGACACTGAAAAGATGAAATAGTCACTGTGAACTATTTTACAATAGTGATAAAAGGGAAATTCTCTTTGTGATATGGTAAGTTCCAGAAAGTATTTATAAATCAGTCTAGGCATTACCTCATATTAAATGTTAAGTTTCACATCTCAGGAGCAGGGTAGCATATGTAACAGTGGTTACTTCTAGGGAATAGATTTGGATATTGACTTCTCATTTTATACCATTCTATAATTTGTGGTATTTCTTACTTGTTTGGGTTTAACAAATTACCTAAAATAAAATTTTGCTTACTAGCCCATGATAATCGACAATTACTTTTTCAACAAAAATGCTGTGTGGTTCTTTCCTAAATCCTTTGTGTCATCACTTAATTGTTACCACAGTTCTGGCAGAGAGATTTCCACTGTGGCTGGGAGGTGTAAAGTAGTTAACAACATTTCATGCCCCTAGGAAATAATGAAAACTAATCTTAAATTGAGGCCCATTCACTTTCTGAGCATATCTTAGGCCCAATCAAACGATGGCATAACTGTGTTAAGAACAAGCAGCACAATGGCCTCTCCTTTCCATTCATTCTCGGCTCCTTTTAAAATGTTATTCTCTTTGCAGTCCTTGTGTGTGTCCATTCATTCAACTGTTTACCAGTCTGTGCCCCTTCTGAACTTGGGGGCACTCGCAGTGGATTTAAACAGGCACAGCCCAGAATCCTAATAAATGCAGACAGGACAAAAACATAGGTCAATTGTAGGATTTTGTCCAGCGGTGATAAGTTATTGGCAGGGAACAGAGCAGAGACAGAAGCGAGGGGAAGAAAGCTGGCAGGAAGAGGGCAACAGGAGGAAGCATAGTTTGAGTGCCCAGGGGTTTCCAGGCCTTCGTCAAGGGCTGCACACTCTTCATCTCATTTAGTTCTTACCAGTCTGATATTTAGTTTTCTCTAATGTTTGATTATGAGAAGAAGAGCAGTGGATATGTTCTTTAGCTTGATTGTGGCAACCATTTAACGTTGTATACATACATGTTGGAATTTTAATAACTTATGCCTTTTTAATTTTATTAATATTATACCAGATTTCACATATTTCATAGGTACAATTCTAAGAAGCTAACCATACTTTCCTCCTACCTGTTTCCCTCCCTCAATCCCCCTCCTTCCTTCTTTTTTTCTTTTCTTTAATGCTTGCAAAAACATCATTTCTATCCATTCTATAAACACAGGCTTAATGCACCACTAACCATAGTACTCAACAAGTAAAAAGTAGTAAGACCACAATTCCACAGGAGTATAATGAAAATCTCAAAAGAACAATTATATCACAAGGTGTCTGTTTGATGCCTATGCAATTATTCTATATTAACTTTAAAACATAAATGGTTACTTAATTCCTAACCCCCACTCACATAACGAGGGCCTGGTGGCCTCAGGATTTACTTCTGTCATATGATTTCTAGCCCTAAATGATCTTTCACAAAGCAGAGTTTACAAATAATTGTGCCTTTGTTGGCTTAAGCATATTGCCAATTTTATTGTTATTCTAATATGTTCATTTAGTGTTATTATAGATATACATAAAGTAAGATTTACCCTTATATGAAACACATTCCTTTTTAAAAAGGAAACCCCAACATTGTTTTCTCTGAAATGGGTGCCAGGGTGGAAAGTGCATGTTTTCCTCAAAGACCATGCTTTCAGGTTGGACTTGGCTGGTTCTGATGTGCTAAGCTGTTCAGAAACTGTTGTCCCTGGGCTTTTTTTTTTTTTTAATTAAATGAATAGAAATTTACAAAATACAACTCTTGCATTGTTGTGGCTTTTCCCCCCATAACCTCCTTCCCACCTGCAACCATCCCATCTCCTACCCCATTCTTCATCAAGGTTCATTTTCAATTATCTTTATATACAGAAGATCAACTTAATATATACTTTAGTATATACTTTAGTATATACTAAAGATTTCAACAGACTGGGCTTTTAAACACCCAGCAGCTGCTTCTGGGAATGTCAGTTTGCCTGTCTGAACAGCCGGCTCATGGCAATGTGTGACGTTTTCCTCTGCAGAGACTTGGATGGCACCAGGCCATCAGTTAAATACAGAACCAAGTAAGACCAGTGCCAAGGCAGCCATCTATTTTGTGTCTATTTGCTTCTGAAATATCTGTTGCTAATAATATTCATATTTTCCTGATGATTTACCAATCCTTTCAATATGTGTAAAATATGACTTTCAAAAGTATCTTATCTGGAGACCTGTTGTGTTGGCAAGTATTTCTGAATTGTCATATTGGTCTGTGAATATGTACAAATGAGAAATAAGGTTAAGAAGAAAATATATCAAAGTGGCTTAAATACCAAACAGATAGCTATAAGATTTTTAAGCAATATATGTATTAAATTAACATTTATACCATACTGCATTTTCACACGATACAGTCAACCTTAAAAAGTTCCAGCCATGGAACAATTGCCTTTTTTAAGTTTCCTGGAATCTCTAGGAGTTATTCATTTAAATGGAAAGGATAATCATGATAAGATTTCTTTGAGCGATTTCTATTCTCTCCTAATTAAGTGGTCTGAAATTTAGAAAGCTCATCCTAATATACCTAAAGTGTTTTTATGGATCATTAGCTTTTAAATAAACATGTCAGTAAAAAAAGCATTCTGAAAAATGCCAGGAAGAGTTGCTGGTTCCCTTTCGCATCATGTCTACTGCCTGCAATGTGCTGCCACACACATCTGAAAGGGACAGCGTGGGCACCCTAATGACAAAAACTGTCTTACATATGACCTAATGGACTAAATATACTGCTGGCTGTTATTCTTAGCTTGCTTTATGTCAAAGTTGACTTGAGACATTTATCCAGCTAGCCTGCGAAATCCAGGCTAATTTGACCTTCTGAAGATTTTCCTGTAAGAGTCTGAGGATTTCTTTCTACAAATGAAGATTTAATAATAAGAGGCCCTCTATCTCCAAAGCGCAAGTCCTTCTGTTTTGATTAGCTATAAAAATAATGACTTTGGAAATGATTTAAAGGCATTTTTTTAAACATTAAACATTCAACCTCTATAGTAATTGCATTTAAATATTATTTAATAGTCCTATTTGGACTGAAGATGTGTAAGGGATTTCATTTTTGGCAGGAGAACTTTGCTGTGCATGTGAAACTAATGTAAAACAAACAGAAAATGATAAATGGTTAAGAATGTTCTTTGAGAACAATAGGCTGTTTCCTTTTTTTAAGCCTGGTTGTCATCTTTGTTGATTGACAGAATGTCCAATTGTTTTTAGGATGGTTAATCACAGAGCTCTTCAGTGTTATGCTCTTTAGAGAAAAACACATTTAATTTAATATTCACAAGATGAGTTTTGCAAGCCTAGTCATGACACGGAAGTGAAAATAGGCTTTTCCTTCCCAATACACTGTTCCTGCTCCCAATCTCAGTTCGGCATCTGCAATAAAGATTCTAAAGGAAAACGGAATGTATTAGAGATGGCTCTGCAGAGCAGTTCCTTTTGTTTCTCTGGCCTCTGACTTACTTGGATGGCAAAACGGCCAAGAAAAAGAAAAAAAAAAAGTACTGCTGAGTAGCTCAGATATAGGTGATGGGTCTTCACATGATCACAAAAATAGACTCTGATGTGCCATACCAGTAGCGTGATGTGTGTGAGTTTCTTTTTTTTTTTTTTTCAATTCCTCTGGCAGTGAGCCACACACTGGGATCTGACGTTGTAGGATTTTTTTTAAAGCATATTTAAACTCTCACACACTTATGTAATGAGAATCTTGGTGTAAGATTTTTCTGCGGAATACCATTTGATCCTATTAAGAATTGTCTATTCAAATGTTGGAGCATTTGATTGAAAAATCCTTTTTAGCCCTTCTAAAGGTAAGTCATATGGTTTTTCTTAAATAAAAAAAGATGTAGAGACTCCCACTCCCAACTGATGGGAGATCACACTACTATGGAAAGACTCCTAAGATATTTTATTAATAAAGACAACCAAAAATAGTAGCTCTTGTCTTAAAGTCACTAGGCTTTATTTAAAAACCAGGTGTGTTGTGTTTTCCAGCTTGTCAATCTTCTACATTTTATGTTTGTGAACTATTAGAACCGTGTTCAAAGATATTTCACTATTTGATGTTTAGTATCTTTTGTTTGCATGCAAACATTTATTTGCTAACATTTAAAATGATTTACAGTCTGATTTGGATTATTGTAAAAATATTTGTTTTGTGTTCAGTCTATTTATACAAGATGCTTTGATAATGAAAATTATCAAAAATAATACTAAATATAATGGGATTTATTTACATAAATGTCTTGTTACTCCGGTCAGAATGCTCTGTAGTATGCAATTTTTAACTGATTATTAATTTGCAGAATCATTAGTTTGCTTAGTTTCCAGGCTAAATTTCACAGTTCCTTTTGGAAACTGAATTTGTCTACATGATTAAATTCAGTATGTATCTTGGATATGTGATTATTAAGCATTTTTCATTAATAAAGATGCAATAATTTTTCCCAGGAATTTAAATTTTAAATATTGACATTAATTAGTATAAATTAGCTTACAATTTACTAGAAAAATAACTAAAATAAATGTTTTTGGCAATTTAGTGCACTGTTTTCTTACATGATATAGAATTTGAATAAGGGACAAAGCATTCTGGAGAAATTAAGAGGCTCGCTCATCCAAGTAAATTTCTAAATAACTGTAAATGGCATAAATTCTGTATTTTAAATTTCAAACAGTGTCTGCAGTTATCATGAAACATTGATAAAATTTTTGTAAAGATTTGCAGTCTTTTCCCATTTGGTTTTAAGTCAGTGATGTCTGTTGAAGTGGAAAGAAAGCAATGCTGAAATGAAATATCTAAAAAGTTTTGTTATATAAAGAATCTAGTCATTCTTTGACATTCATTAAGAGGAAAAATGTAGAAATCTTTTTATATACTAAAGTTATTAGTAAACCAGAAAAATGAACCAAATACAAAACTATCAGATAACAGCTTAGCCTGGGAGGACTATTATAATTACAGTTGGAGAGGTACTTGTACAGAGTGTACTGAAAGCTTTGGAACTTATCTAATAAGTAACATTACTGCCTTTATTTTATGAAAGTTTTAGCCAACTTTACCCAAATATATTTGCTATGTTTGTGTTTTCTTTTGTCTGCTGAAGGAAGCAATTCTGTAATTATTTTCTGATTTAATCATGTTTTAGTTCACTAGCACAAGATTTTGCTAAAAATTTCAAGTAACATTGTTTTCAGCTTCCTTTCCATTTGCATGGTATTTTCATCATATACATATGTGTATAAATGTATATGTAATCAAATTTTGTTATAAGTTTAAAATAATCATTACTATTTGTATAACATGTATACATTTATTATAATTCTGAAACAACCTGGGCAATATGAAGTAACCTTGTTATGTTATAGTTGCTTAAAATGACATTTCAAAATAACATTCACCATGAAAATTTTATACATTATTACATTTAATTTTATTTAATACTTTTAATCTTATTTGGTGTACAAAAACTCGTTTATGAGAAAATTGAATGACAAACTCTAAGAGCTTCAAATTTAGCTCTCAACTTCAGCTCTCAACTTCAGACCCACAATCCTAACCCCTGTAAGCTTATTAGTATCTTTCTGTTTATACTAGAATTTTGGGTGTGAAAAAAACATATAAGTTTTGAGATTGAGTTTTTCTAGGCAAACCTGTTTAAGTTACTATTACTCTATAAGAGGCATTTCAAACTTGTAGTAATCCCTAGTTCATATGCCTCTAATAGAAGAATTCATTTTAGAAGGAACCTGAGTATAATATGTGAAGCCCAATACATTTATATGTATGATTATTATTGTGATATTTGAGTTATACGATTTAGCTGGGTGTAGTATTGTTTTATATGACAAGTATCTATTCAGAGAATATTTATATTGTATATTTTTACCTGCATATATTTTGATAGTATGAAAAGGCACATACAAGAAAGTCAAAAGATTATGGTAACTTCTATACCAGAAGATGTTGGTCATCTTCTAATTCTCCTATTTATTTTTTGGCTAGAGGCATTGGGTTTTATTCAGTAACTCAGAGCCCAAGTACAGTGTGACTGAAAGTTTGAATGGGTGCAATTCCTGCCCGATTTTTCTTTTTTTAAAAAATATTTTATGTATTTACTTGTGAGGTAGAGTTATAGACAGAGAGACTGAGAGACACAGAGGAAGGTCTTCATCCACTGGCTCAATCCCAAAATGGCTGCAATGACTGGAGCTGGCCTGACCCAGAGCCAGCAGCCCTGAGCTTCTTCCGGGTCTCTGATATGGGTGCAAGGGCCCAAGCACTTGACCTATTTTCTGCTGCATTCCCAGGCAGTAAGCAGAGAGCTGGATCAGAAGTGGAGCAGCCAGGGCTTAAACAAGCTCCCTTTAGGGATGCTGGTGCTGCAGGGGGAGGCTTAGCCTACTATGCTACAGCACCACCTACCTATCCTCTTCTTATACCAGTTAGCTTTCCTTTGCTCTTGAGTATTGTGCATCAAATTTATTTTTATTTTTTTTACTTTTATTTAATGAATATAAATTTCCAAAGTACAGCTTATGGATTACAATGGCTTCCCCCCCATAACTTCCCTCCCACCTGCAACCCTTCCCTCTCCCACTCCTTCTCCCCTTCCCTTCACATCAAGATTCATTTTCAATTTTCTTTATATACAGAAGATCAATTTAGCATATATTAAGTAAAGCTTTCAATAGTTTTTGTGCATCAAATTTAAAAGGAGATTTCTATATTTGAATAGTACTTCATGAAGGTGGATCTAATGGCCTTCTGTTTCCAATGATGAAACAGAACCAATTTTAAAAGATTGGCTTGCACCTATTTCTATGAGATTGGATTTCGATCTGTTATCTCATATATTTCTAGGGAACCATGGCATGGTTTGCATAGGGTAAAAATCTGGAAAGACATTGTGTTAATTTTGGAAGGAAACTAGATTTCATACTTTTTTCAACCTATTGCTGGATTAATCATCCCCAGTGATTCTACAAATTGGATTTAGTGGGCAAATGTTGCATTTCTTTGATGAGGAAGAGTCTGTGTATTAAAAAAATGACTGCATGTACTTAATAGAATCACAAGTGTGTGATCTAGTTTCCTATCCTAAGAAAAAGTGGAAGGAAGGTTAATGGAAAGAACAGGAAATTTTAGGTATCCAATGATCATCAGGAAAATGTCATGTGGGTACTGGGACTCATTGGTGGTACAAAAACCCTGGAAATCTGAAACTATTTCCAATTTCATAGTTCATATCCCAGAAAAGTTACCTCTGGGTGGAGTTTCCCAGGGAACACAGCTTTGTTCACACATGGGAATAATTATAGATTCTCTGTGGATTTGCTCTCATGTTCCAGTCTTTTTTTTTTTTTAAGATTTATTTATTTGCTTGAAAGTTGGAGTTAAACACAGAGAGAAGGAGAGGCAGAGAGAGAGAGAGAGAAGTCTTCCATCCAATGATTCACTCCCCAACTGGCCACAACAGCCAGAGCTGTGCCAATTGGAAGCCAAGAGCCACGAGCTTCTTCCAGGTCTCCCATGTGGGTACAGAGGCCTAAGGACTTGGGCCATCTTCCACTGCTCTCCCAGGCCATAGCATATAGCTGGATCAAAAGTGGAGCAGCTGGGACTTGAACCAGCACTCACGTGGGATGCCAGCATTGCAGGCAGAGACTTAACCTGCTACGCCACAGCACCCGCCCCTCTAGTCCATTTTTTAGAGAAGCCTCTTATAGTTCAGTCTACTACAAGTTTTGCAATAAGTTCAGTTCTTGAATCCCCAAAATATTGGAAGGTTATGTTGCTTAAAAGTTCATTATAAAAACACTCCATTAATTTGACATCAGAAAAAAGAGAAAGAAGTTCCTTTTATCCCTCCTTTCAAAAACAGCCCAAGGGAATAGTCTACTTGTGAGTTCTAAAAAGGAATAGGATTTATAATCTATGAATCAGCAACTCTTATTCACCTTGAGAATCAGGAAAAGTATGTGACTAGTAACATCTTGTATTCTGCCATTTATTTTCCTTTCTTTCCTTTTTAAAAATTTATTTATTTATTTGAAAGGCAGAAAGAGAGAGAAAGAGAGAGAGAGAGAGAGATCGGTCTTCCATCCTTTAGTTCACTCCCCAAATGGCTGCAATGGCCAGAGCAGGGCCCATCCAAAGCAAGGAGCCAAGAGCTTCTTCTAGGTCTCCCATGTTGGTGTAGGGATCCAAGGACTTGGGCCATCTTCTGCTTTCTCAGGGGCTTTTGCAGGGAGCTGGATTGAAAGTGAAGCATCTAGGACTCGAACCAACATCCATATGGAATGCCAGCACTGCAGGTGGCAACTTTACCTGCCCTGACACAGCTCCGGGACCCTCTTCTTTCTTTATATAAGTCTCAAGAATTTTCTGAAACTATTTGCTGTCCAAATTTAAGAACTCTAAGCAAGAAATAAATTATGACATATCAAAGTTTTGTTTATTTCTTAAAAGGCAAATAACCAGTAAAAAATAAAATTGAATTCAGGTTTAGCAAGTGAAATTAATTACTTAATATTTATGAAGCTATCCATTAAAAAACCCAAGTATGCAATACCCAAACTTTGCATGCTATAAATAGCCACATTTGATGAAATGGTAGAGAGAAACTATACCTTTTCTCTGACAATAAATAAGAGTGGAGAGGTGTTAATAGAATATTCTGTGTAACCTGAACTTTTCTTTCAATGCTCAGTGCCTGTCCTCCATGTGTTTGGTCCTCCTTTGCCTCTGGTAAATTTTAAACTAATTATAATTTTGTATTAGGCAGCATAAGGATAAAGTATGATTATAATAGCAATATCTCATTACTCATGATTTCAAGGCACTCACTGAAGAATAATAAATGAACCCAAGGAATGTCAAATAACTGTCCTACACTTAGGGGAAAAGTAGAAATTTACAGCAAGGTAGTAAAAGTTCGTTAGTTGAAACTTCAAGAAGTAGATAAGTTCTCTCTCTCTCTTTCTCTCTCAAATTGAGTATATGAATGAAATAATTAAAGATTAATACTTTTGCTCATATACCACCCAGTCTAATGTTATATAAGTAATCTGTCTAAGCATGATTCAACAGAATACATTATTTCATACTTCTGTTTTCTAATGAATTTGGCTTAATAGCAGTGGGATGTGTACACTGTCTCACTTCAGTTTTAAGTTTAAAGCAGGCGGAGTATAGGCACTACACTGGCCTGTCCACTGTTCAGTATGTCTGGGCTCAGAGTGCATAAAAGCCCACATACTTAGTCTGTGTGTCTAGAGACGGCAGCCCTCATGACATATGGAGGTGATGCACTGGCTCAGCTGCTTGTCTTAAAACTTCTAATCTCCTCTTCACATTTCACTCTACACTGGGGGACTCTGAGGGGCAAACAGATTAATTGGCTAGCTCACTCTCACCTGGCACGAGAATGGTACATCCATCTTTGGTTTAATCTTCAGTCTTCTAACCTCCATTACACCAGTTTGCAGAGATGTATTTTTATTACTTCCTTAAGTATAACTTCAAGATAGATTGTTGGTTTCCAGCACACACAACCCCAGGGTGACATTCGCTATTTAACAATTACTATGGTTGCTTAAATGATTGTTTCAAGAAAAATTTAAGCAGGCTGGTGTGGTTAAGCTGCTACTTACAACACCAGCACTTGAGACTGGAATGCCAATTCTGGTACTGGCTGCAGCACTTCCAATATAACTCCCTGCTAATACACCTGGGAAGACACTGGAAGATGGTGAAATGACTTTTGTCCCTACCACCATGTGGGAGACCAGGATGGAGTTCCAGGTTCCTGGCTTTGGCCATATCTAGCCCCAGCCATTGGGGCCACTAGGGGAGAGAACCTGCAGATAGAAGAGTCTCTCTCTCTCTCTCTCTCCCTCTCTCTCTCTCTCTCTCTCACACACACACACACACACACACACACACACCTTGCCTTTCAAATTAAATAAATTTTTAAAAAGTGTTTAAGGCACTATATAATTATACTTTGCAAAGGAAATGCATTATTTGATAATATTCAGTATTTATTATTATCAATCTTAAACAACTTACCCCATTGCATGATGGCAATACTTGCTAAAGCCACAGGAGGTGGCACAGTACATGTGTTCAAAGGGTAAGGAAGCTGTTATTTCTGCTCCACCCCAAATGATTAATAAAAAGCCAGTGTCCCATGCTCAGGGAGACATAAAAGTTCACAGGAAAAATAAACCAATTGTATATACTTGTGTGCATTCCTTTTACATTGGTGAAAACATGTGCCAGTAATGACCTCAGTGAGACTGAGTTGATGGGGTACCATGATAAACAGTGACAGAATCCTCAGGAAACAGAAGTCCTAAAGGATAAAAATAGTAAATAAATTTTGTAGCAGTTATCTTTCACCATTGTTTTCTTAGCTATGCACGTAATAGTTCTGAGAACCTGAAAGTTTTCTCAAGTGAAAATGCATACTGGCAGAGAGAGTAATACTTCTATGGCAAAAAAGGAGGTGGGGTTTGGGGGGGAAGCTGAGATCATAAGAAAATATGGATTTTCCTACAATCATTGGTAATGGGGCAGCAGTTATGGCACCACTTGTGATGCCTGCAGGGCATATCCAAGCACCCAGGTTCAAATTCAAGCTCTTCTCCCAATTCCAGCTTCCTGCTAATGCACACCTGGGGAGGCAGCAGGTTTTAGTTCAACTACTTGTGCTCCTGCTGCCCACATGGGAGACAGGATAGAATTCCAGTCCCCTGAAATTGATGTAGCTTAGCCCCAGCTGTTGTAGGCATTTGGGGAGGGAACCAAAAGATGGAAGATCTTCTCTGTCCCTCTTTCTCTATCTCTGCCTTTTAAATAGAATGAAAATAATTTTTTAAAAATTATTGGCAATTATATTCTGTGTGCACCTCTTTTTGAGCTATAGCTTTTGTACTGCTAATACCTGTGTTTTCCTTGGTCATGAAATAGACTGTTTTCAAAATTAGTTAGTTAATGAAAGAGAGGGACAGAGAGAGATATGCTCCCATCTTCTGTGTCCCTCCCAAATGCCTGCAATGGCAGGGACTGGGCTAGGTTGAAGCTGGGACTTGAGAACTCAATCTTTTATGTTGGTGGCAGAGATCCAATTACTTGAGCCATCATCAGTACTCCAGGAGCTAAAGTCAGGAACCAGAGCTGGATATATGGTCCAGGTATTCTGATATGGGACGTGGATGCCTTAAGTACTTCCATCCTGACACTATTTCTTTATAAGCTTCAAAGCACATTCTTACTGTGTCTCAATGACAGGTAAATTTCATTATGGGAAAAATCCCATCACAACCAAAATAATTCAAATGAATGTGCTTTGAAGAATATTAATCTTACTACAACAGTATCCATCCATTCCATACATTGTTTTAGTCCAAGTTTTATGTTATAATTGTATATAAAATGAAATATCATACAGTTTAGACATGAACTCAGTATTCATGAAAGATATTTTTTAAATGGTTATCCTTATGATTGCATTTGAGTATATTCAACTGTTAATTTTCTGACAATATTTTCTTAAAAAATATTTTATCTGTTTACCCATACTTTTGTTTTAATAGCTTACAAATGATTGGAAGAACTGATTCTTTCTGAAGTTCCTCAGATTATTTCCTGTAAAATCCTGTTTAATCGTGAATAAGGTATAGTAAAATATGAAAAAGAAACAAGCAAAACCCCAATCATGCCACCCTCCTTGCTTGGAAGTTGGAGACGGTGTCCAGTTTACAGGAGAACTGCAGGTGGGGTGGAGATGGTTATGTTTGGGTGGAGAAGCCAGATAGAGGGCAAGGATGCAACTGATCATCCCAGGCTGGAAGATAGTGGCTGAGGGTGAGAGTACAAGAGCATGGCTCTCCTCTGATAAGGTTTCAATGTGTTAATCATCCAGGGGAATAAAATTCAGAGGAGGATTTTGAAGAAACACAATATACAGTATGGTTTCTGGCACTGTGGTAGTTTAGGAGCAATAAAGAGAAGCAGCAGCCAGAAAGTGAGTTTGGTAGAGCTAAAGAATTAGTCCATTTAGAACTGGAAAAACTATGTTTCAGTTGCATGTTGTCTTTGTACTTTGAACTTTTTGTGCTGATATTTATGCTTCTGTTTTATGATCTTTTCCTAATGACAGAACCAGACTTGGTAGAAAACACCTGAATCGTACCTGGGAGTTTGGAAGAAGCAGGTGCATAACCTTCATTCGTTTCCCACAAAAGAAAATGGGCTGCGACCGGAACTGTGGTCTTATCGCGGGGGCCGTGATTGGTGCGGTGCTGGCTGTGTTTGGAGGTATTCTAATGCCAGTTGGAGACATACTGATTGAGAAGACAATTAAAAAGGTACGAGTAATCCAAACAGTATTTCTTATCATACTACGTATTTCTTCTCTTTTTTGGCTATGGGGACTTACATAATCCATGGTAACCAGTAATTCTGTTTCTTTAACATAAGGGTAATCACGGATCACTGAAACTGGACATGACAGAGAAGTGTCCCTGTGCAAAACATTGCAAGTGTAATGTGTACATAACATGAATACATTCCCATCTTACACACATCCAAATTCAGATAAAAGCTATTCACAGATCTGAAGATTAGTAGAAATATTATTTTCAATTATGTTCAAAGAATATGTTGATGTGCTTTTGAATGAAAAATAATAAGGGTATTTGCTAAGTGGATATAAAGTAGTTGAATTTTGATTCCTATTGATAACAGTAAAATCATGGATATATTAAACACTTTAATATTGGAGCTCAAACATTTGATAAACTGATAAATAAGTTTGGTAAACTGCTACATTTTATAGTAATGTAGTATCTCTAATATGTGTAAAGATGGTTATCTCACAGATACTTTCTAATTATAAAGTTTTATATTTTACTCTCAGAAAATACTTTTTGAAATATATTAGGTGAGATATATCTCAGCATATCTCAACAAGTTGACTGTAGTTTTAACAAAAATTAGACCAATTTGATAGACACTATAGAATTATGTCTCAGCCAAGTTCATTCTCATTAGCCTCACACTCACTTACCAGGACATTCAATAGAAAGAAGATAGTGAGGGGAGGCATGCCTGCTGAAATCCTGAAGTGGGATGGCATATTCAATGGCAGGGTTACAAAAATTAAGCTGCCAAGTAAAAGATAAAATGAAGCACACAGTTGTGAACTTGAGAGTTTGTGTCCTGCCCAAAAGCATATATGTCCATCTTTTAAAACACAATGCTGGCCAAATTAAACACAGCCTGGTCAGGGTTTCAAGGACCTGGACAGAGTTAATGTAGTACACAATGGAAAACAATAAGAATTGAACCAAAAACTGTGGTAGACCAACCAGTTCATACTGAAATTTCTGTTACTGTCCAGAATTTTGTGTCTCTCCTCCATTCATCCATGTCTGACATCATCATCTTACTAGGAATATAAACACCATTTTACTTCATGGAATCATGGACTTAACTGACAAAGTAATATGAAGAATTAATTTCAAATCTCGTTACTCATGACAAGGTGTTACTATGTTTTGATTTTTCTTTAGCTAAAAATGCTAAAGGTTTTTAAGTTAAAGGAAATCTTCTCACTGAATGTTTATAGCTATTGTCTTAGTATAAAATATGTGAGGACTGCAAAAAGTTCATGGGAAATGGAATTTTTAAAAAAGTTTATTTGTGGGCAAAAAAACTTGTAATCCATGCCTGGTTTTATCATATATATTTTCTGTGATTTTTAAAAGATTCATTGCATGGGGGTTTTTTACAGTATTAATGCCTATATTTGAATCCTACATTTATTCAATAATAGTATAAGAATTTCCAGCTCCTCTGTTGCTGATATATTGTAGATCTTCAGCCTCATGCACTGATTGAGTTGAATCATATCTCTGGCCTTTGAATCTCCAGTTCTCCTGACAATGTTTTGCTGTGGGCTATGAAGGACAGACAGGTGATGATGAAGCACAACTTGTCCATTAATGCAAGGTGGCATTGCCATTGTTCTGACACCTTCCCCCTCTGTGAACTGTGCTTCTCACTTGGCCTTTCTCCATTGACAGGACAGGATCAATGTCTATGTTAGCACAAACTATAATTTCTTTTGCAAAAGTCTTCTAAATGGAAAAGTCACAATCATTTCCCAGTGTACAGGCTTTTAGACTCTTTTTCCAGACACATTTTAGATCATAAATAGCTGGACATTGATCCTCTAATTTATTTTCTGCTTCATGCAACAAAGTGTATACCCATTCTCTCCTGGTTGACATGTGAATTCCAGCATATATTTTCAGCCAACTCTTTAATATTTATCCATAGGCTCATAATAATCATGAGAAAATAAAAGATAACAGATGTCAAAAAGTACTTTTTATAAAGTGACTAAGAGAAAAAAATAAATTTTTACCTCAACAGTGTAAGTTGCAACTGGGGGAAATTGTGTCATAAAAAATAGATGTGAGAATCTAGAGTTGAATTGTAGGTGTGTAATATGGAAAAGTAGATGCTGTTTATAAAGAAATATCTCAGAACATCCAAAATATTTCAGGAAGAAGGTGGAACTTCAGTTGGGTTTTGAAGTATGAATTTTGGAAGTCTAATGGACAACAGCCCAAAGGGAAAGAAGAGGTGGGGAATGTGCCAGGAATGATGGAGTGACAAGAGGAATGATTAGCAAAACAACATAGGCTTAAGTTTAGGAAGTTTTGACCCACAGACCAAAGAATATTTTAACTGATGTTTTAAAATGAAGTAGTAGTTGCTAAATGCTTCTTACTAAGGGTAAGCTATAACAAAACCTACACTCAAGATTGAGAGCATCAAGTGGCTGGGTTTCATGTGGTGCTTACTAAGAGTGCCTATATACCAACTTCTTTAATCTTCACAAATTTCTAGGAGGAGATAAAATTATTTCCCTCTTATTACAGGCACAAAATTTGTTGAATCAACTTGCCAACTTATCTAGCCCCTAGGAAAGGGAGTCAGTGCCAGATGTAGGCAATCTAAAGATACACACACACACACACACACACACAGCCTTGCATGCTATGCTTCCACAATAGAAAGGGCTGAAAAATATGGAGACCTAAACCAGCAAAACAAAAGGAAACTATGTAGGCCATGACCACTTTCAAGAATTTAAGATTCCTTTTCAGAAATGAGTTTGCATAATCTGCACATTATATAGCCAAAGCATTCTGGTCTGGCATGGAGTGGTACACAGAAAACATCAATGGATAATGGAATATAATGGGAGTTTGGAAAAGGGGGCTGGATTAGGAGAGAGGAAATAAAAAAATGCAAGATGTCTATGAATTCTTAATAGAAATACATAAGTTAGGACATGAAAGAAAGATTTTACATATGGTTTGATATGAAGATCATTCTGTACTCCAAAAGTCACAGCTCATGTGGATTTGATCATGGCTATAGAGATGACAGACAAAACAGATTTGTTCTCCAGTGAGATTAAATGAAGAGAGAAAAGAATAGAAAGGTTGCTGCAGGATTTGGGCATAATTTGGAGGCAGGAAGACAAAATCAAAAAGGGAAAGAAATGATTTCAGATGAAGTAATAGAAACAAGGGGGTGTAATTTCTTAGGATGTGATAGGAAGCCAGAGCTCAAGGGAAGAAGGAAATAACAGAACAATGTGCTTTTCGGTCTTGGTTTTGAAATGTAGGCTATATGTGCCATCTTTCACAAGGCAGAAGGAAGAGGTTAATGGAGTCAGACTCAAGAAGGAGGAAGTACAGAGCCGAGAGTTGAGGGAAATGATGACTTCTAAAAAAAGCTGTCAAATGATATTCCGTTACCATATATTCTAGACCAAGACTCATCATTAAATTTACAATGACCATGGTCTGTGGCTGACCCAAGGCCAAGTTCGAGTTTGCTCTCAGATTTGCTAAAAGTATAACAACCATATACACTTTATCAATTTTTGTCATATAAAGATGCTGGAACTTCTTATTTATGTAAGACTATTTCCTTTTCCTTTAGTTTACAAAACTATTTTTAAAATGAGAGTGGCATATGCATATCTTTGGCAGAGAAGATTCAAATCTGTGAATTACATGTAAACCTAGAGAGTCAAGTGTCTCACTCCCAGCTGAGATGCACTTAGGGTTATGTTGTTATTTTACAAACAAATAAGAATTTCAATGCTGTTGAGTTCTCATATGTTTATTATTGCATCTCACCGAATATTACTTATTATTTTAATTGATAGCAAATTTAGAAAGTGTTATTTTGAAAAAAAAAAAAAGAATTAAAATGCTTCATTGAAAAGATCAGAAAATCATCTAATTTTTAAGGTCAACTCCCTCATACTTTCCAGTTCTAAATGATGACACCCTGTTTGTATCATTTGAAATGTTCTAAAATAGACCAGAAATTTTACTTCTAACTTATTTAGCTTTTGCTGTTTCCTTCAAAGAGGTGGTTACTGAAGATTTTATGCTTGTTATGATTACAGATCAACCCCCCCCCCCCTTTTTTTTTTACTAATTGATTTGTGTGAAGCCAGAGGTTCACACAATCATTCTAGCAGATTAAAAGTCAACAGCATGAGCTGCTATCAATGTGGAAACCACCAAAGCACTTTGGAAAAGGTCAAAGTTCTGCCATCATTTGCCAAAGATAAAGTATTACTTGACATTGTTAATATCACTCAATAAAATGTTTAGTGAACATTGCACAACAAAGGGAATATTAAATAAATATGAATTTAATTTCCCTGTGTTATTGACTATATCATAGCAAAATGAAACTAAAGCTTTTTGGCATATTAAATGAGTATTATTCAGCTATAACATTATTTATTTCTATTATTTCTAACATCATTCAATTTTACTATCATTTATTTTCCCTATCCTTAAATAGGATGGTCCTTTAGTAACTTGTTCCTAAATTTACTTTCAGATAAATTGAAATAATAACAAGTTGCTTATTAAAATGACTAGTCTTCTGAAATAATATTGTATATCTTAATGTAAATTTATTTTTTTTAACTTGGAGAAATTGTTCTGTTTAGGATCAGCTAAGAGCAAATGGGAGTAGGAGGTGTGGAAGATGAAGTATCTTAAGTATGTTTCTGCTTTCTGCTATTTAAGGAATATTTACTTTTTTGTAGAGGGAATGCATATAAAAATGATGACAGCAGAAATAGAAGTGTCATAGGAAAGTACATTCGCTATTGGCACATGACTGGTTCAGGCAGTAGAGACTGTGAAGTAGTTAAAGCAGTGTGGGAAATAAATTATATTAAAGCCAACCCTCGGCCGGCGCCATGGCTCACTAGGCTAATCCTCTGCCTTGTGGCGCTGGCACCCCAGGTTCTAGTCCCGGTTGACCCTCTTCCAGGCCAGCTCTCTGCTGTGGCCCGGGAGTGCAGTGGAGGATGGCCCAAGTGCTTGGGCCCTGCACCCCATGGGAGACCAGGAGAAGCACCTGGCTCCTGCCATCGGATCAGCGCGGTGCGCTGGCCGCAGCACGCTGGCCGCGGTGGCCATTGGAGGGTGAACCAACGGCAAAGGAAGACCTTTCTCTCTGTCTCTCTCTCTCACTGTCCACTCTGCCTGTCAAAAAAAAAAAAAAAACAAAAACAAAAACAAAACAAAACAAAAAACAAAAAAACAAAAAAACAACCCTCTAAATGGTGGACAGTATTTGTATAATACTAAAATCTAAGATATATGAAATACTCATGGTGGGCTTACACTGTTCTAATGCCCACACTTATTCATCCTCTTAGCAACCAAAAGCATAATTGTTAACTTAAACTATATGAAAATACAGCTCAACCCCCGCCCCCCCCCCTTTTTTTTACTAATTGATTTGTGTGAAGCCAGAGGTTCACACAATCATTCTAGCAGATTAAAAGTCGACAGCATGAGCTGCTATCAATGTGGAAACCACCAAAGCACTTTGGAAAAGGTCAAAGTTCTGCCATCATTTGCCAACAATTTTTGACCTTCAAAAATAACTAACTTTGGGCTGGCACTGTGGCATAAACTGCTGTCTGCAGTGCCAATATCCCACATGGGTGCCAATTTGAGTCCCAGCTGCTCCACTTCCTTTTTTTTTTTTTTTAAAATATTTATATATTTACTTTGAAAGTCAGAGTTACGCAGAGAGAGAAGAGGAGGCAGAGAAGGGGAGAGGTCTTCTATCCACTGGTTGACTCCCCAGTTGGCCGCAGTGGCCGGAGACGCACTGATCTGAAGCCAGGAGCCACGAGCTTTCTCCAGGTCTCCCACATGGATGCAGGGGCTTAAGGGCTTGGGCCATCTTCCACTACTTTCCCAGGGCACAGCAGAGGGCTGGATCGAAAGTGGAGCAGCCAGTACTCGAACTGGCGCCCATATGGGATGCCCGCACTGCAGGTGGCAGCTTCACCCACTACGCCAAAGTACCGGCCCCATGCTCCATTTCCAACCCAGCTCCCTGTTAATGTGCCTGGAAAAGGACAGATGATGGCCCACATGCTTGGGCCCCTGCACCAATGTGGGAGATAGAAGAAGCTCCTGCCTCCTGGCTTAGGCCTGGCCCAGCCTTGTTACAGCCATTTGGAGAGTGAACCAGAGGATGGAAGACCTCTATCTCTTTCTCTCTCTGTAATTCTGACTTTCAATTAAATAAATTAAAAAAAAAAAAAACTAACTTCATGTAGTTCTAACTGAAATTATTTTTATCCTCATTTTCTGGGGAAGGAAACTGAGGGACAAATAACCTGCCCAAATTTAAATGGTTATTAAAGTGACCAGACAGGGAATCAAACTCATAGCATTTTATTTCCTTCTATGATTTGAGAGAAGAAGCCATTATATTTTGTTAGGACACCCATACGGCCAAATAGTCCAAACAAAGATCAAAATCTGCTATATATGATTCTGGAAAGTGAAATAGTATGTTTTCTACATTTGTACTCCACCTATCCTACACATAAAAGAATTCCAAGAGTAATACTCCATTGTTATGCTAACGTTGCCAGTCACGTAGAGGAGTGCTAATTTCATGCACAAACAATAATTGCCTGAGTATGTTCTAAAAGACCTGACTGTCCCTGGGCAGCCATTTGGCCTATTGGTGTAGATGCTGCTTAGGATACCTTCGTCCCACACTGCAGTGCCTGCGTTTGAGTTCTGGCCCTGGTGCCTGATGCCAACTTCCTTCTCATGCAGACTTTGGGAGGCAGCAGTGACAGCTCAGGTGGTCGGGTCCCCACCACCGACATGTGAGATGTGGATTGAATCCTTGACTCCAGCGTGGGCCTGACTCAGCCTGGGTGGTGGGAGCATTTGGGGAATGAATCAGAAAATGAGAGTTCTGTCTGGCTAGCATGTTTTCCTTCTCCCTCTCCTTCTTCCTTTCTCTCTCTTTGCTGCCCAGTCTCTCTCTCTGTATCTCAAATAAATAAACTTTTTGTTTTTTGAAAAAGAAGACATGGCTGTTAAAAATAACTTCCACTTTGATTATGGCCTTGTCTAAATAAGGTTGGAGTTGGTGAACTCAAGAGGCTTCCACAGCCTTGGCAGCTCATGACAAGAACCTCGGGTGTTACTGACGCCATAAACGAGAGTGTCAATTGTTAAGTCAACAACAGGAGTCACTGTGCACTTACTCCTCATGTAGGATCTCTGACCTTAATATGTGCTACTATGCAAATTAACAGTAAAACTAGTCTTCGTACAGTACTTTATACTTTGCATGCCTGTGTGGGTGCAAACTGTTGAAATCTTAGTATATACTAAGTTGAGCTTTTGTATATAAAGATAATTAAAAATGAATCTTAATGAAGAATGGGATGGGAGATGGGATGGTTTGTGGGTGGGAGGGTGGTTATGGGGTGAAAAACTGTTATAACCCAAAAGTTGTACTTTGGAAATTTATATTTATTAAATAAAAGTTCTCTTGGGCCAGCGCCACCGCTCACTAGGCTAATCCTCCGCCTAGCGGTGCCGATACACCGGGTTCTAGTCCCGGTTGGGGCGCCGGATTCTGTCCCGGTTGCCCCTCTTCCAGGCCAGCTCTCTGCTGTGGCCAGGGAGTGCAGTGGAGGATGGCCCAAGTGCTTGGGCCCTGCACCCCATGGGAGACCAGGAAAAGCACCTGGCTCCTGGCTCCTGCCATTGGATCAGCGCGGTGCGCCGGCCGCAACGCGCCGGCCGCGGCGGCCATTGGAGGGTGAACCAACGACAAAAGGAAGACCTTTCTCTCTGTCTCTCTCACTGTCCACTCTGCCTGTCAAAAAAAAAAAAAAAAAAAAAAGTTCTCTGAAAAAATAAGCCGATAAGATGGAAGAAAAAAATAACTATCTTGAAACTAGCAAAGTAGAATAGACATTTCAGAGTCTTCAGGTTAGACTTATTTATGAGATTTAGACAATCTGAATACTTAATATCAGGGTTATATGTCGATGTACACATTAGCCAAGTCAGAGGTCTTCAATTATATCTTTTATTCTGTCTTCATAATTATCAGCTTTCTTCAAAATCAGTGAAAGATTTGCAAACTAGGCAATATAGCTCCATTTAAGATCTTTCTCTTTTAAATTAACATGGATGTAAAATCTTTTACTCCTCTTAACGATTAAAGGAACCTCTAACACATTTAGTCTTGTTGTTCAAGTAGCTACTGCACAGTGTTCTAAGACACATAGTAATGTCATCAGAAGAAGAACTGCATTTGTTTTGACCACTATGATATTTTTCCTTTTGTCTCTGAACAAATCCTGGCGTTATGGGAACTGTACAATACTGGAGTGAGAAGTTGTGATATCTCCATTGCGTGCTACACAATCATCACATAACAATGAATCAGACATTTGTTTTTCCTATGAACTCCCCTTTCAACCTCTGAAAATAAGGTGGTGCTAACTCTAAGAGTATATAATTCCATATATCATTTCAATTCATTTTTTCAACATTTCTATTAAAAAAATCTCCAGCAACTAATAAGGCAAAATGATATAAAGGAAAAATGATAATAAGGAAATAATAATAATAAGGAAAAATGATATAAAGGAAAAAAAGGCCTAAAACACTTACAATGTCTTAAATGAATTATACAGTTAAGTACACATTATATATGTCAGACCCTATTGAATTCTGTAGGAATCGGAGTTTTTCTTCAAAGTTGGGGCTGAAATAACATGTGAACTTGGAGAGGCATGTGGTCAATTACAGATACTGCTTTAGGTTCCAAGATCCTTATGGTGTGATAATAATTGCATAATTCCCCTTTTGTAAAGTCTCTTGAAATTGGTAAATTGTTTCCAGCATCAACACTCTCATCAAACATCTTCACCTTTAGAATGGTTATAAGGTTTAATGTGATTTTGCCTTCATTTTGGGCTTGTTGCATGGAAGCAAGCTTTTTGAAGAGCAACTGGAAAGTTTTCCAGAGACAAGTTCTCAAAAAAGCAAGAGATTGCACATTACTTTAGCAGCTCCAGTGTACACAGTGTAAGTGCTTCGCAACGGCGTGGGATTTTGTAATTGCGTTTTAACACCACGCCTGGTAGTTCTCTGAGGAATTCCCTGACACTCAGCATTAAGCAATCGAATATGCTGAAGATACTAAACTTCATTTGGCTTCCACCCAGTATATGCAGAGGGTGACAGACAGGAGAAACAAAGACAGCTGGGACCTGCTGTAACAAAGGACTAGTACGGGGAGAGAGGAGGATTTTCTGAACCCACTGCTCCTTGCCCAGGTCACTCTGGGGCCACCTCCCTGGGTCCTCAGAGCCTCATTGTGCCCTACTGAAAAACAAGATTAGGTTTGATGTCTTTTCCTGACCCATTGTTCTAAGAACTCATGCTTCCAAGAGAAGGAAACAAATAGATCAGCTTGTTCCTGGATCCATGGATCCCCTTAAGCTTGTTTCTGTGAAATGGTTGTCTTCCTTTTCCCCTTGCACAGGTCTCCTACCTGTGCCTGCTTCCCAGGGCACTTAATTGGAAATACTGCTGGCTACAAAATCACCTTTGTTTGCATTGGTTACTATAGCTTCATAGACTTTGTGCTCTGAGAGTCAGCACCTAGGAAAGACACTGGGAGAGCCTCTATGGTGACTCTCTCATTTGGCAAATAATGAAATTGACCCTAAGGGGGTTGGTGACTTTCCACTTGGTCCCAAATCTCCTGAAGCAAAGAACCAGATTTCTAATGGAGGGTTTTTATATGCTATCATCGATGCATTTTCTTCTTGTCTATATTTGGTACAAGACTTTGTGAATTTTAATAGATTTTACCTAAGAAGACATATTCCTATCTCATCTTTTCATTTGCAGAATAGAATGGATTAGACTGTTGTAGTAACGGGTTGCTGCAAATGTATTAGGAGTTGGAGAAACTGTATGGAGCAGGATTCTGAGTGGAGAAGTCAATTTTTTTTTTTTTGTCTAGAAGTATTTATTGTCTTCATTTAATAGATGCTAAGCCATAAGCTTCTGAAATATCCAAGAAAGGAAAAAGTTTCTAATTTTTTTCCTTTAATTTTATGTTCTGCTTAATTAAATAAACTCATTTAGGGGCATAAAAGAAGTTAATGTTCAACTTGAAAAGTTTTTGGAACAATTTGAATACACTTTTAAATTGTCACTGACCATTGCAGTGTTCCCCCAGGGTCACTCTAGAATTTGCAATGGTTTGCTTTAACATCCACAGTCCAGCCTTCAGGGTTACACATAGATGCTTGTCACAAGAGGGTACCTAAAAAGGGTTACAGTCCTAGTACCTCAAAACCATGTCCACTGTGGCCAGTGCTGTGGCATAGTAAGCTGCTGCCTGTGGTGCCAGCGTCTAATACGGATACTGGTTTGCATCCTGGCTGTTTCTCTTCGATCCAGCTCTGCTATGACCTGGGAAAGCAGCAGAAGATGACCCAAGTGCTTGGGCCCCTGTGTCCATGTGAGAGACCCAGCAAAAGTTTCTGGCTCCTGGCTTTGGATCTGCTCAGCTCTGGCTGTTGTGGCCATCTGGGTAATGAACCAGTGGATGGAAGACCTTTCTCTCTGTCTCTCCTCTCTCTGTAACTCTGCCTCACAAATAAATAAACAACATATTTTAAAAGGAAAAGAAAGACCAGTTCCACTGCCAAGTGCATGTCAAAGTTGCAGAGGTTCTCATGAGCAAGACCCTTGAACTTGAGGCTTTCATCTTGGCTCATTGAAGGTGATAAAAAAGAAGCTCCTAGCAGGCCCTGCCTTTACTACAAAGAAATAACCTGCATATTTTATTTTTTCTTATTCCTAGGAAGTTGTCCTTGAGGAAGGTACAATTGCTTTTAAAAACTGGGTGAAAACAGGCACAGATGTTTATAGACAGTTTTGGATCTTCGATGTGCAAAATCCAGACCAAGTGGTAGCAAACAGCAGCAACATTAAGGTGAAGCAAAGAGGTCCTTACACGTACAGGTGAGTGATTCTCCACTGCTGAGTGGGCCATGGGGCTTGTGTCTGGACCACATACGTTTCTAAGAGGGTGTCTACCTGACCAATGTCCCTGTATTGAAATGTCCTTGTTGTGTCTCTGCCATTTAAGACATTTTGCAATGCTCTTTCCCATCTGGGTAGAATCCTAGACTATTAAGAATTTAATCATTATATTTACTTTTTAATTAAAAGTATTTATTCCTTTTTTAAAGACTTGTGTATTTGAAAGTCAGAGGTACAGTAAGAGAGGGAGAGACAGAGAGACAGAAAGAGAGAGAGAGAGAAAGAAAAAGAAAGAAAAAGAGAGAGAAAGAGAGAGAGAGAAAGAGAGAGAGAGAAAGAGATCTTCCATATACTGCCTTACTCCCCAGATGGCCAGGGCCAGGCAGAAGCCAGTAGCTTCTTCCAGGTCTCCTCCGTGGGTGCAAGAGGCCCAAGGACTTGGGCCATCTTCTGCTGTTTTTCCCAGGCACGTTAACAGGGAGCTGGATCAGAAGTGGAGCAGCCAGGACTTGAACTAGTTCCTATATAGGATGCCAGCACTGCAGGCAGAGGCTTAATCTGCTACACTATACCTGCCCCATGCTACTTCTTATAAGCACTGCCTTCACCAAAGATTAGGAATACATTTATGATATCCATATGGAAACATCCCTAAGTCCTGCATTGTCACTTGTTATACAAATGTGTGAATGTCCCTTCATGGGTAATTACAAGTAGCTATACTCTATGATGAATTCTTAGGAAATCCTATATTTGTAGTTATAGTTCTTATTTGTTTGGGATATTCGATGGCTGTATAATTTGCCTTTCTCTCTAAAGCATTAGTATGTTTCTAGATTGGCAACTCACACCCCAAGTAGAGTCAACGCCAACAGTTGTGGTGAGGGTAGAGCCTCTGCTGAGGTGTGTGACAGGGAAGCGGCAGAGATTTATTGTGCCTGCCTGTGTCACAGGTTTTCCCCAAATCTCCTGTCTCTATGCCCAAGTGTGTGACTGTTCATAACGTTGTTGAGAAAGATTTTTTCTTTTTTTTTTTTGTTAAGAAAAAGTATTACCTTGGAATACTTTACTTATAATATTAGCAAATTCCTACATAACTATTTGATTGTAAAAGAATATTATAGGCACAATATGATATACACTTGTGAGAACCTGGAATTCATATGTCATAATGGAAATATAAGCATAATTTTTTAAAAAGTGGCATCAGTGAAGTGAGTATGAAGAAATAGTTACTAGAATTCAGATCATGTCATGTATTTTGTGTGTTTGGGTTAAGCTGCTCCATGTGACGCTGGCATCCCATATAGGCGCTGGTTTGAGTCCTGGCTGCTCCACTTCCAATCCAGCTCCCTGCAAATGGCCTGGGAAAGCAGCAGAAAATAGCTGAAGTAATTGGGCCCCTGTCCCAACTTGAGAGACCCCCCTATGAAGCTCCTGGCTTCAGGCTGGCCCAGCCCCAGACATTGCAGCCATTTGGGGAGTGAACCAGCAGATAGAAGATTTCTGCATGTGTATGTGTGTGTGTGTTTCTCCCTCTCTTCATAACTCTTTCAAATAAATAAAAAATAAATCAACTTTTTTGAAAAAAAGAATAATTTTGTGATAACAGGAAGCATAAACATAATGCTGATCCTTGTTCTCCTCTCATGGGTGGCATCTCATGTGCATGTTATTCTTAAAGCCTTAACCTATCTCTCTAGGGGATAAATGGGGAAGGGGTTGTATATTCTTGACCTGCTTGGAGAAATGACAGAGGGTGAGCTGGAGAAGAGGAGTTGAGTTTGCTGCAAAATGCCCTAAGTAATAAATCCCCCATATGGAATCATGTTCAAGGGATTCTTGCTCAACTTGAGGTTATTTTGTGTCATGATGTTACCAAAATGAAGTCTTTTCAGTTTGCCTAGACATCTTAAGTAATGGAAGAATGGTGAGTTTGCTCTTAGGAAAAAGGTGGTAATTTGAGGGTTTCCTGTGTGTTGAGGAAAACATGCTCCCCCATAAATGAGACCCTGAATTCTATGGAAATGAAAAGCATGGGAGACATTTCTCCTCCATCAGAACCAAGGGTTTATTGACCAATGGCTCTTAGGGTGACTTTGATGAAGTTTTGATAGACAAAACATGACAGTGGTCTAAGCAAGCAATTGCCTGGATCAAAATATTTTAGTTTTCTCTGCAGGAATTTTTAAGAATTTATCCATAGTGTGTTCCACTTCCTTTTAAGATTTGTTGGAAAGACAGAATTACAGAGAGTGGTAGAAATGGGGGGGAGGGGGAGAAAGAGAGAGAGAGAGAGAGAGAGAGAGAGAGATCATCCATCTGCTAGTTCACTTCCCAAATGGCCATGATGGTCATAGCTGAGCCGATCCAAATTCAGGAGCCAGGAGTTTCTTCCGGGTCTCCCGCATGGGTGCAGGGGCCCAAGTACCTGATCAATTTTCCACTGCTTTCCTAGGCACACTAGCAGGCAGCTGGATCAGAAGTGGAGCAGACAGGACTCAAAAGTGTATACATGTGGGATGGTGGTCCTGCAGGCGGGGCTTTAACCCACTGTGCCACAGTGCCAGCCCCAGATGTTCCACTTTGTCTTTAGAGGACAGCAGCACATCGTAGGCCATCTGTAGCAGGGTCATCCTCTCTGAATTACCCAGCTGTATCTTGGCATCAATCTGTTTTTCAAGGCTGAGTGGAGAAGAGGATTCTTCCCATGATTGAACTTTGACCCTTTCCACTCTGCAGATACAGTGGGGAACTTCTTGCGTCAGGGTCAGCTTTCCCTATCTCCACTGCCCCTTGCTCTCTTGTATCTTCATTCACCATCAGTGACGCTATGTTATCTTGGTTCTGCAGATATTCTAAATAGTACCTACAATCATTGTACCCCAAACTCCTACTTTCCAGGTGGCTTCTTTAGTTTCTTGCTGTCCACCAGCCCCTCCTTAAAGACATTCTTAAAACCATTCCTACATTCCATTATTTTCCTCATGTTTGCTGATAAAGCAGAGATCAATGTTAACTAAAGGAATTACTAATGGAAAACCCATCTTTTCAAAGTCTGTTGAAATGCACTTTCAGACTTGCATTGACTGCGTAGATCCAGATTTAATAAGAAAAATAGACCTTTACAGATCCACTTGTACAAAAACAAAACTGCACCCTCAAAGAATGGACAGTAGGTTAAGATCTTGTTAGTGGAGTAAAGAAAGCCAGAATTTAGATATTTGAATATTTCTGTTTGATCCCAAGAACACATGGAATTTTGATGAAATGTAACAGAATAGAGTTGGATCAGTTATGTAATATTTCTTATCACTTATCTAACCCTTGTGTATTATTCAAACACTAAACTTTAAATCTGTATGGTATTAAATTACCTATTAGATATTTGCTTTTCAGATTAAAAAGTAGAAGAAAAAAAATCCCACAATCTACTCAAGAAGTTCCTAAAACTGATTTTTGTTGATTTTCAAGTCTAATGAATTATATCTGCATTCTAAGAAGAAATAAAAAAATGAATATTTATTTATGTATTTGAAAGGCAAAGTTAGAGAGGAGGAGAGACAGATTTTCCATCTTCTGGTTCACTCCCAAATGGCCATGAGGACTGGGGCTGGTCTAGGTTGGAGCCAGGAGTTTCTTCTGGGTCTCCCACATGCGTGCAGGGGCCCACAGAATTGGACCATCATCTGCTGCTTTCCCAGGTGCACCTAAAGGGAGCTGGATTGGACATGAAGCAGCCAGGACACAAACTAGCCACCATATGGGATAATAGTGCTAAAGGCCTTGGCCTTAACTCACTGATCCACAGTGCTGGCCCCTGGACTGAAATCTTAAGTTTATTCCAATACCCACCATCTCTGTAGATTTTAATTCCTTCAGAATATTCTTAGATCCAACAGGTATCATTTATAATTACCTTTGCCTTTGCAGAATAGGAAAGAAAGCAATCTGGGAAAATGTAGGACAGAGTCCTTATTTTGACCTTACAAAGTAACACTTTGCAAAATTTCCAATATTTTAAAATAAAACACTGACAATGTTCTCAATTAGAAAGTGGATTCTAAAGGCTCAACTCCTTTTTAAGGATTTTCTCTGAGGGAGTGTCATCTGCTGGTAGAATGCTGTAAGTACAACTTTAAGTGAGCTCAAGAAACTATTGTTTCAATTTCACATATACATATAACTGATCCTAAAATTTAAGTAGCTTATCTTGCATGATATTATTCCAGTTTTAAAATACAATTACTTGAGAGGAAAGATAGGGTAATTGGCCATCCTGAATATTGCTTCAGATTTTTATTTTGTCTGTAGCTACCTTATTCTGGGGAGAAAAAATATTAAAGCATTGGTGAAATTTTATCAGAAATAAAATACTCACCTAGAGGATTTTGAATCCTCTTTTGAAAAATGTGACCATCAGTGATGGCACTGTGGCATGGTAGGTTAAGCCTCTACCTGCTGTATTGACATCCCACATGGGTGCCTGTTCAAGTCCCAGCTGCTCCACTTCCAGTTATCTCCCTGTTGATGGCCTGGGAAAGCAGTGGAAGGGAGCCCAAGTGGTTGGGCCCATTTACTCACGTGGGAGACCTAGAAGAAACTCCTGGCTCCTGGCTTTGGATCAGCCTAGCTCCAGCCATTGTGGTCATTTGAGGAGTGAACCATTGGATGGAAGATTCTCTCTGTCTCTCCCTCTCTTTCTAACTCTGCCTATCAAATAAATAAATTCTTAAAATCTTGTGACCATCAATCAGTTTATTCCACAAGAAATCGCTGTGTGTCAGGCTCAGTGTTTGGAAGCATAAAACACTAATCCTCTGTGCTCTAGGGGGATTTATAGTTAATGAAGGATGGTTTGCCTTAAATTCTAGTTGCTTTGTTCAGTTTTTTTTTATTTTTTTAATTTTTTTATTTTTTGACAGGCAGAGTGGATAGTGAGAGACAGAGACAGAGAGAAAGGTCTTCCTTTGCTGTTGGTTCATCCTCCAATGGCCGCTGCGGCCAGTGCGCTGGGGCCGGCGCACCGTGCTGATCCGATGGCAGGAGCCAGGTACTTCTCCTGGTCTCCCATGGGGTGCAGGACCCAAGGACTTGGGCCATCCTCCACTGCACTCCCGGGCCACAGCAGAGAGCTGGCCTGAAAGAGGGGCAACCGGGACAGAATCCGGGGCCCCAACCGGGACTAGAAACCAGTGTGCCGGCGCTGCAAGGCGGAGGATTAGCCTAGTGAGCCGCCGTGCCGGCTTTTTTTTTTTTGCTTTGTTCAGTCTTTACCTTAGTTATCTACTTACCTCATGTAACACATAGTCAAATATTTGACAGTGCAGTGACTACCTCATTTCCTCTCACTGAATATTTTATACTTGCAAAATATTTTCTCCATAATAATCACCCTTCACTCCATTCCTCAAAAGCAGTTGTTACTTTGCGGATGTTAAAACCAGGAGCTTAGCACTAGTAAGTATTCAGTATATGAGAGAGGGGTGGAGTTAGTCTGTGACCCTTAAAAATGGAAATTTTATGATCTCTAGTTCTCATTAAAGTGCTGAAAATAATGGAGAAATCTAGTGCCGAGGAGGTTATACTCTGAGAGTTCTAATATAAGAAAATGTTCTCACTGTTCCCCTGTTTAAGCTTCTCTACTATCTTCCTTGCCCTCAGGATCATTTTAATGTATGAGATCTTGCTTGTATCATTATCTCTATAATCCAGCCACACTAAAACATTTGCATCTCCCCAGATATATCATGTAATTTCTTATTTATACAGGTGACTTTCTGCCCTTCTTTACCTAACTACTGTTTGGTATTTGGACCACCTATATAGAATTGCTACCAATATATGCACCACCACCCCACCAAGCTGACATTTCTGTCTGCTGTGTGCTTTCCCATGGCCTTTGTGAAAACTCCCAGTTTGCAAGTTCGAGACTCCTTCTGGATAGCTTACTAGGTCCAAGTAGTGGCTAATTTATCATTTTCACCCCACTGTGTAGCATAATTGCTGGCATTTTCTATGCTCAAATATTTGTCGAGAAAATTAACATCCACAGGAGAAAAATGTGGTTTTCTTGTCACTTCGCTTCTGTGTTTTTCAGAGTTCGTTATCTGGCCAAAGAAAATGTGACCCAGGACCCTGAGGACCACACGGTTTCCTTTGTGCAGCCCAATGGAGCTATCTTTGAACCTTCCCTGTCTGTTGGAACCGAGAATGACACATTCACAGTTCTCAATTTGGCTGTCGCAGTGAGTAGGCAAACAGAACCATTGTTATTTGAGAAATAAACCACCATAATTAAGCTCATCACTAGAATTATCAATAGATTTTATGTGCCATTTTAAGAAATGTGTATTTTTACTTGAAAGGCAAAAACAAAAAAGGAAAGAGAGAGAGAGACCAAGCCCATCCACTTGGTCAGTCCCCAAATGACTTCAACTGGGGTTGGGCCAAGTGAAACCAAGAACCCCAAATTCAATTTGGGTCTCCCGCATGGGTCCTAGGGACACAACCATTCAAGCCACCATTGTTGACTCCAGGGACGCGCAAAGCCAATACTCAAACATAGGCACTTTCATATGTCATCATCACTACACCAAGCACCCACTTCTACTTGCCACTTTTAAAAAAATGTGTTCTTGGGATATTTTCAAGAGTTAGGGTCACTTAGAAAAATGGCAAAATCATAATCAGCTGGGTTAGAATATGGTTTAAAGTATACTGCTAAAAATCCTAGTGCTAAACTTGAGATGTCTACTTCCATGCCTGGCATTGAGGCAGAAAAAATGTAATATTATAGAGATTAGACAAAAACTTTCAGTCTTAGGAGCATTTGGCAATACTATTAAGGGTATCTTTTTTTTTTAAAGTTTGTATTAAGCTCAACTATAGTACTTAATCCTTTTATGTTAAGATCTGATACTGTATTGATATATCTTAATAGTGAATTTCTTTTTTGTAGGCTGCACCTCATATCTATCAAAATACATTTGTTCAAGTGTTACTCAATTCACTCATCAAAAAGTCAAAATCTTCTATGTTCCAAACCAGAACTTTAAAAGAATTACTATGGGGCTATAAAGATCCATTCTTGAGTTTGGTTCCATACCCTATTACCACCACAGTGGGTGTGTTTTATCCTGTAAGTACCAAATATGAATAAAAATATTGTTATCTTTCAGCTGGATGAAAGCAATGTCTTAGTCAAGGCATCCTTTGTAATTTAGTGTGTTAGTCTATTGTTGATCTGGAAATACATACCATATATATATATATATATATATATATATATATTTTAAGTCTTCATCACACATACATTCAGCTTTCCTAGTGGGAAAATTTTAAAAAATTTATGCTAATGTCATCAAGTTTCCACTCTTTTATAAATGTACAAGTGGTCCAAACATACCTTGTAAGTCTGCAAATCATTGAAAACTATTTTTATTTTGTTTTTCCTTCTTACAAAATCAAGTTCAATACTATATTTCTATTTGCCCAATGTATTCTGTCATTTCTCCTTCTCCAGACCTCTTACAAAATTTTAAACATTTAAGTAAAATGTTAGCCTAAATTTATGCAGTCAGAAGGCCTTTTTTTGATGGGACTGTGATTCAGACCTTCCAGTAGTACCGAATGCTGTGAAAATGGCATTTTGAAGATTATGTAAAATAGTTTCATTAGGTTTTATATATGTACATATTAGTTATATTCTCAAATTCTTTGTTTTACTTTAGATAGTGGTTAGGATTGTAACGTTCCATATCAGTCAATTATGAATATAGAAAGCCATAAGGAATCAGATTCAGTTATTATAACTCAACTACTCGTAACTCTTTACCATGGCTAATTCGTTTTTAATTTTAGTACTTCTTACTTAAGGTCATAACATTTAAAGTAATTCTAGAAATGTGTCACTGCTCTCATAGGTTTTATTCAATCTTCTCAATATAATAGGAGTGGTGACTGGCTGAATTATGACAGTTCTAGAGTTTGAGTTATGTCAGTTGGTGATGTTTAGTTTATTTTGGCTCTAGGACTTATTTCTTGACATATTTTACATTAGTACTCTTATTTTAAAGGCAAATAACTAAAAAAGTTATTGCATGTATTCAGAGTCATATAAATGAATGTGCATAACCAGTGTTTGAGGCATATGAAAAGGAATTATATATTTCATAATGGGAAAATATGGCTTGTTCCAGAAGTAATTTTTTCTTGTACATGTCTTTTCAGTACAACAATACTGTAGATGGAGTTTATAAAGTTTTCAATGGAAAAGATAATATAAGCAAAGTTGCCATAATTGACACTTACAAAGGTAAAAGGTGAGTATCTGAGTGAAGCATGCATGCGTATTCCTAGGGCACTGGCTGGCAGGAATGTTGTTTGCTTAACAGTTGCTAAGGTGCAGGCACCAAGCTATGGAACAGACCTGGCTACACCACTCTGGACTGGCCTTTCTGCCAGGCATCAACACTTTAGCTGTGCCCACAGGCACATTCACACCTATGCATAGTTAGTGAATATCAGCCCTTGTCAGGGTTTGCTTACCTGTTTGCACAGGCTCTGTCATATAAAGAAATTGAAAGGGGCTACTTTCATCTCTACCACAGATCCAGCATTACAGTGTACTCAGACAATTGGAGAATTACATATAGAGTCAAATAAAATCAACCCTTCAACTGATAGTCTAGTAGGTACAAAAATTTTATACTTTGTAAAATTACACATATTAAATAAAAATTGTATGCTGTAGTAATACAGCCTAAATGTGCCTTTAAAGATAGAAGTTTGGCCGGTGCTGTGGCTCAATAGGCTAATCCTCCACCTGCGGCGCCGGCACACCGGGTTCTAGTCTCAGTCAGGGCGCCGGATTCTGTCCCGGTTGCTCCTCTTCCAGTCCAGCTCTCTGCTGTGGCCCGGGAGTGCAGTGGAGGATGGCCCAGGTGCTTGGGCCCTGCACCCGCATGGGAAACCAGGAGAAGCACCTGGCTCCTGGCTTACGATCAGCGCGGTGTGCCGGCTGCAGTGGCCATTGGAGGGTGAACCAACGGCAAAGGAAGACCTTTCTCTCTGTCTCTCACTGTCCACTCTGGCTGTCAAAAAAAAAAAAAAAAAAAAAAAAAAAAGAAAAGAAAAAAAGACAGAAGTTTAATAGATCTATGCACATTCCTGAATTTTCTGTTGCTACCTCAGCTTTCTTCACCTTTACCATGCAAAAATGAAATTATTACTTCAAGTACAATTCTAAAATGTATGTATTGAGTGGGGGAATACTTTACTTTTGAAGTAGTAAAAGAGCATATTAGCTCTGTAAAGCCATTATTTCCTTTCTTTCCTAACTCCTAAAAGTTCAGCTGAAGGATTCGTAATTTATCATAGCATTTCTATGAACTTTTTGAAGACCACTCCTATTTTTTTAAAAGCTCTTATTTGACAGGTGGAGTTACAGATAGTGAGAGAGAGACAGAAGGGTCTTCCTTCCGTTGGTTCACCCCCAAAATGGCCGCTACGGCCGGCGTGCTGCGCCTATCCAAATCCAGGAGCCAGGAGCCTCCTCCTGGTCTCCCATGCGGGTGCAGGGCCAAGCACTTGGGCCATCCTCCACTGTTATCCCAGGCCACAGCAGAGAGCTGGACTGGAAGAGGAGCAACCGGGACTAGAACCGGTGCCCATATGGGATGCTGGCACTGCAGGTGGAGGATTAACCTAGTGCGCCGGCCCAGACCACTCCTATTTTTAAAACTGTGCATGATTGTCAACAATCTTTGACCAACATCAACTCATTGCTTTTCCCCCCAACTTTTCATAGTATCCTCCATAGAAAGACCCTTAACAAAAATCAGAGGCGAAAGCCTCTTCTTCCCGTTAAAGTTCATACCGGTGTTATAGATCAGTTATGCAATAAAGTGATGAAACCTGACAAAGATAGAATGTTTCCACTAATATCCATAATGACTGCCTCCAACCGATTGCTTATCTAATAATGGTACACTGCAGTTAAATATTTACTAATGTACCTTTATGTCCAAAGAGTTCATAGTCACGTTTGTAGAAAAGTCTATTGGAGGAATACAAACATTTCTAAGCACTCAGGGGAAATCACATCCATGTTTGCATTTTGAGGAACAGTGAGCTCTTCACCCCATTTTAGTGTTGTCGAGAGGGAGATGGGAGAGTTGCTAAGTGCTTCTAATGAGAATAAGAGCTAGACTGAGGTAGATTTAACTCATGGCCAGACTGAACCTGAGAAACAGCTTATTCTGTTTAAAAATGTAGCCACAGAATGTGTGGCTGTCTCATTGGATGCTATATTGCCAATGAGGAAAACTAAGGAGACCATTACTACTGTTTGTCACCTGCAGAAATTTAGACCTCATTTAGACACTAACAGATAAACGAATAGATGCTGTCCTACTTTGATGTCAGTGCATTCAAGAGTTAAAAGGGTGAAAAGTCGAAACTGAGTATTCATGTGTTTCAAATTCCATTGATCAAAACATTTTCCTCACTCCTCTCTTCTGCCTTATACTGAGTGAGCTCATTCAGAGCCTAGTACATTCCTCCCCTTTGATTTGAACAGTCAGAATTATACCAAGTAATTAATTTCTCCCACTGGAATAAACAATTCCCCCTAAGCAAAATCCAAGTTTCTGATAAGTGTTTCTCAATTTTCTTCTTTCAAAACTATGTTTGAAGTTATCTTTAGTGAACTAACAATTTGGCAGTTTCTATTTTATTATCTGGCCACTTAAAAGCATCAGACTTTTAATTTATTGCAATACTTGAGTGGGTCAAACAGAACATTTCTTGAATTTAGTACTTGTCACATCAAATCTTCATTAAGTTCAGAAAAGTACTGAGTCAATAGAAAGTGTAATATGAGAAAGGTACGCTTGGAAAATATTTGTTCATTGTTCTTGTTTTTATCCCTAAGGAATCTCTCCTATTGGCCAAGTTATTGTGACATGATTAATGGCACAGGTAAGAATATTTGTTTTGGGTTTTATTCCTGATAAATCCACCACACCCACTGTATAAATATATACCTTCAACCTTTGGGTATGTGGATATATATTTATCCATTTTTATATTTTGTACAACATAATTCAAGGTCTCTGTTTTAATAAAGGTTTAGTAAATTTCTGTTAAATATGATGAGATTTCTGAAGATTAACCACAGAGGAAATAGACCTTACTGTATTACTAAGGAACCATTTGCTTTGCGAAAACTTAATGATCTGCCACCCTGGGGACAGATGTGGTTAAAAAATAAAACTTAGATTCAGATCATTTATAAGTCCTACACAGGTAGCAATATAGAATTAAAATGTAAAAGAACCCAAAATGATCATAAAAGGAAAAACATAATTCTCAGTGAGATTTGAAGCTGATATATAATGCATAAATTTGCAAGAATATCTATTTGGGAAAAAAATGGCCAAAATGGGACAGAAAATTGATGTCCACTAACCATGAAAAAAAGGTAGGTTTAAAAAAAAACCTTAAATAGAATTGAGGGGGAACCAAGAAAGAACTATAAACTAAGTATAGGTAAATCTGACTTATTATTTAAGAAAAAAGCAAAGTATACATGTGCCTGTTTAAGAGTTTGGATTTTAAAAAGCAATGAGAATCCAAATCCATGGGGTTATAATATTGGAGGTGAATTACTGAGAAGCAGAACATGGTCTTGACAAAGTGTGTGATAGAATGCCCCATAAGAAAACAAAATAATAAAGATGATGGAAGTTACATAGAAATAAGCACAGAGAACGTTTACTCAGGTATGAGATTTAAATGCGTTTTGTCATCATTGGGTTATAGGGAGAAAAATACAGCAAAAACACTGCTGGATTTTCTTTGTAGGGTTTGATCCATGGGAGTAGGTGAAGAAATTCCTATTTAATTAAAATGACTCATATACAGAGACTAGAATATTTTATAGATTTAGGGAAAAAGATATTAAGTAATTCTCTGAGAAACAAAGTTGAAGGCAGACTTAACAAAAGCAACTAGAGGATTCATTAATGACAGTGTGATTTCATTATTTCAAAGTACATCTTTTGCTTTCTTCAGTAAGTATAAAAAGACATCAAGTGAAAATAGTAATTTATATTCAGATTCTTTCTTCCCAAAAAGTCCAGCTCAAATTTATCATGTGGTCACTACCTATGGTAATTGTTGGTTATAATTATGATATAACCTTCAATAGTATTTCAGGTAATGCATTTTAATGGTTTCCAATATGTTTTACATACACTGGTATGGTATTGGGAAAACAAATGTAGGCAATGTCCCTACAGGGACTTTATGGAGAATGTATGCTAGACTTTGATATCTAATTCTGTTTATGCTTGGATCCAGCAGTGATCATATGAACACTGTGATCTTATAAGTGAAAGATAAAAAGGTCACAAGGTTGAAACACTTGATAAGAATAGAATCTGGAATAAATAGTTGAAGGATGGGTGCTACCATTTTAAATAGATACCTGCAGTGGTAGCTCATGTTGATGATATTCATCGGCCCAACCCATGGAGTTACCCAGTTCTTTCTTTGTATATCCCATGTATATTGTGGATCGTACCATAGTGTGAATTCAATGCAATCCATGACTCTTTAGATTTTATGGTTTTCAAAGAAGATTTCTGTTTAGCTGGAAAGCTTTAAAAATTATTTAAAAACATTCATTAGCCATTAAGACAGAGAATGAATCAATTAAAAATAAGGGCAATGTGGACATAACAAAAGTTCTAAATGAACTTCATGAAAGTGGCACTGTGCTGATGGGAGAGAAAAAAATTTCAAAAAACAAACATCAGATTTTACCCTTTTTTAAAGAGATTTTTATTTATACCAATGAGGTGAATAATAGGAAGCTTTTTTGTTAAATATGTAGCTACATGACTACTTGGTACTTGATATAAAGATATTATAAATTGAATACACTACGAGTCTGCTGTATAGCCTTGGCATCTCATGACAAGAGCCTTGAGTGATTACTGGCATCATAAATAAGAGTGTCAATTGTTAAATCAACAACAGGAGTCACTGTGCACCTGCTGCCCATGTAGAATCTCTGTCCTTAATGTGTTGTACTATGTAAATTAATGGTAAAACTAGTACTCAAACAGTGCTTTACACTTTGTGTGTCTGTGTGGGTGCAAACTGTTGAAGTCTTTACTTTATATACAAAGATCAATTTAGTATATATTAAGATAATTGAAAATGAATCTTGATGAAGAGTGGGATGGAAGTAGGAGATGGGAGGGAGGTTATGGGGGAAAAAGCCACAATAATCCCAAAGTTGTACTTCAGAAATTTTATTTAATAAATAAAAGTTGAAAAACAATTGAATACACTAGATTTTGAGAATGTTAAGCATGTCAACATGTAGTAAATATCTTTAATGTATTGAGTTTAATAAAATATGCCTGTTTCATTTATTCTATTTTTCTTTGTGACTACTAGGTAAGTATAAAACTACATAGGTTGTTTGTATGATGTTTATATTGACCATACTAGAATGCAAATTTTAGATTTTTCTAGACACAGATAATCACTTGCCACTGACTTGATTTCCCCACAGATGCAGCTTCATTTCCACCTTTTGTTGAGAAGTCTCGAGTGCTGCAGTTCTTTTCCTCTGATATTTGTAGGTAAGATAAAGATACCAATGTATTTCTAGGAGTCAGACTTCTCTCCCTGAAAGGAAAAAATACAGACCAAGAAACTTTTCTTGATTTCCTAAGAACAAATGCAACAATTGTATTAATTCTTTGCAACATCCTTCGACATCCTTAAACTTTCTTATAATGTACATAATTTTGTATGATTTCTAGCTAAGAGAGACATTAAACTGTTAGTATATGTAACAACAAATCTAAAAGGACCCACTCAGTTTTTTATATTTCTATTCATTTGAAAAGCATAGGGATCTCCTATTCACTGCTTCATGCCACAAGTGCCTGTAATAACCAGAGCTAGCTCAGGCTGAAACCAGCAGTGGAGAACTCAATGTGGGTCTCTCACAGAGGGAGCTAACATCCAATTACTTGAGCCTTCAAGTAGCAGTGTTGCCTCCAAGAGTGTGCATTAGCAGGAAGCTGCAATCAGTATTAGAGCTGGAACTTGAACCCAGATGCTGTAATATGAGAGGTCAATGTCCTAAGTGGTATCTTGACCACTGTGCCAAATGCCCACCCACCCGATCTTTGTAAAGATATTCATAGATGATGATCATGCAACTGTCACAGAACTGTGCTATTAATTAATATGCTCTACTGCTGTTAGAACATCTTTTCAAATTGCTGGGTCCCAACAGATACCACACAGATTAGAGCCCACACCCTGTCACTAAACACTGCATGTTTGTGGGCAAGCATTCCATACCTCTGGATCTTTTCCTTATCTTCAAAAATTGAAGAGCAGAGATCCTCCCAATAGAATTATCTGGGGATTAGAATGAAGTGTTGCTCTTAGCACAGTGGCTAGGTTCATGGTAGACAGTTGGCAAATGATGGAGGTGTGTAGTGTGTGTGTGTATGTAGATCTATCATCTAAAGTGCCACCCTTACACCCCAGTAAGTGAATGGCCTTTCTCTCTGTGGTTAAGTTTTGAAAGACAGACATTTTGTTACTTCATTTAATCTAAGCATAAGTCAAATATCAACATTTAACCAGTGGAGGAAATTATGAGAATTTCTTTGATATAAATATTTGACCATTCACAAGCAAAAATTGTCCTTAGAATCATTTGCAAAACCAAGAATAGTTCATACATAAAGTTCTGATTGTATTAAAATTTCAGATGAATTTTTTTGTAATTTCCATCAAGAATAAAGTCAATAAAATCTTTAAAAAAAACCCTTAAAAATCAGAAAAAAAATCTTCAGAATTTAGTTGAGTCTTAGCAATGAAGCTCCTTTCTGTGTCTATTCAGGTCAATCTACGCTGTGTTTGGATCTGAAATCAACCTGAAAGGAATCCCTGTGTATAGATTTGTTCTTCCCGCCAAGGCTTTTGCATCTCCAGTTCAAAATCCAGACAACCATTGCTTCTGCACAGAAACCATTATCTCAAATAATTGTACCTCCTATGGTGTGCTAGACATCGGCAAGTGTAAAGAAGGTGAGTACATACTCTCAATGTCATGGTCTATGATGTAGTCTACAGTACTCTTTTTTCTATTTATATGAAAAGCACGAAATCTGTATACCTTAAACAGATTTAAGAACACAGTGATTCTTCCTCTATCCTCCTACCCTTCTTATTTCCTTCTCTTCATTTTTTACAATAATCTACTTTCAGTTTACTATATATTCATAAGATTAACCCTACACTAAGCAAAGAATTCAACAAATAGTAAGAAGAGAAAAAGACTATTCCTTAACAGAGACAAGGGCTGTAAACAATCATTGAATCTCAGTACTCTTTAAAAGGGAATCTTTACCCAGATTTCCTTTCTACCACAAATATGAAATAATGGTTTGTGACAGGATTATTGGTATTGCTTGGGGTTCCTGGTTGGTGTTTGTGTTTCATAGCTTAGTTATGAATATATAAAACTATACCTTTGCTATCTTATGCAGCTTTCAGGTTTAGGGTCAAAAGAAGACAATTCTTGGTATACTTTGAGCATCCCAAGTTTCCCATTTACCATTGCTCTGCTTTACTTAGAGCAAAAATATATTTATCTTTTTTTCTGTCTCTAAAACAAGAACGGACAAACACAAAATTTGGAATCTGTCTTATCTTCATAGTAGACTGGCTGCATATTAGAAAAAAAGAACTGGGGCCAGCGCCGTGGCTCACTTGGTTAATCTTCCACCTGCCGCACCAGGTTCTAGTCTCAATTGCTCCTCTTCCAGTCCAGCTCTCTGCTGTGGCCCAGGAGGGCAGTGGAGGATGGCCCCAGTACTTGGGCCCTGCACCCACATGGGAGACCAGGAGAAGCACCTGGCTCCTGGCTTCGGATCGGCGCAGCGCCGGCAATAGTGGCCATTTTTGGGGGTGAACCAACAGACAACGGAAGGAAGACCTTTCTGTCTGTCTCTTTCTGTCTATAACTCTACCTGTCAAATAAATAAATTAAAAAAGAACTAATTCTCAGTCCATCTACATATTACTGCCTGGTCTGTGACTTTTTACAATTGAAGCTTTGCATTCAGCAGCTAGACTTCACCTGGACTGTTGAAAATGAGCAACTAAGGAATGAACGACTGGAATCACCTGAATGCTTCATGGGATAATGTAGAATTTTAAATTTCATGTTTGTATTATGGCATCCTGAGGTTATAACTCTCCCCTACATTTACCCTCTAATCAGTGCTCAAAATCTTTAAACAGCTTTTATTTTCAAGGAACTATTTCTGATAAGTAAAATGAGGAAAACAATTGGTTCTCCACTGACTCCTAAAAATTGTTTTCAGGAAGACCTGTGTATATTTCACTGCCTCATTTTCTACATGCAAGTCCTGATGTTTCAGAACCTATTGAAGGACTGAATCCAAATGAAGAAGAACACAGGACATTTCTGGATGTTGAACCTGTAAGCAAATATGTCATTGATCTAATTTGGTTAAGACTCTAAAAATGAAATTGGGTTACACATTTGATTGAGTAGCGGGGATGCTGATGTTGGAGCTCCTGGGTTCCGGTTCCAGCTCAGGCCCCTGCCACCCACATCAAAGTCCTGGTATGAGTTCTCAGTTCTGAGCTTCAGCCCTGGTCCTTGTGCACAGTTGGGGAGCAAATCAACAAACGGAAACTTTGCCAGATAAATTTTAGAAATGCATTTGAAAGAAAGAGCCTCCCCATTTATACTTATAACAATTTTAATAAATTACTGAAACTTAGTAAAATTCTATTGATTTCTTCTCATTGTACTTATGAAATATCAAGAAAGTTCAATTACAGTGTCAGCATATAGAATCTACTAAGGCTTTTTTTTTTATAATCCATAGGTCAGGAATACCAACAATGATTCTAATTGACCTAAAGCACTTTTGTTTAAATTAATATTTTATGAGCATAGTTGTGAATTCTGGATACAATCTAATACACTTTTCAAGAAAAATGTATACAAATTGGTGCATCATGGTAGTTTTTAGCCTAAAGTTATTTTAATATTATAGTTTTCAAAAACTAAACATGACCTAAATGTCTAGAATTTCATTTCAATAATGATGGCATTATAATTAAAGTTATGATACTTACATATTCTCACTGAATATAAAGTCACCCTTTTGTATCTATGAGTTCTGTGAATTGCAATCTGCAGATTGAAAATTGTTGAAGACATGTTATCTGCACTGAGCATGTACAGATTTAACAGTTTAACATTGATTTCCATAGCTTTTACATGACATTAGGTGTTATAAGTAACCTAGATGTGTTTTGAGTATAGAGAAGGTATGTGTAGGTTTTATGTTAATGCTAAATAACTTACACACATACAGATATCTTGTACCCATGGGGATTCCAAAACTAATCTGGAGGAATGATTGTGTATTTGACTTTGCGTTGTTCAAGAATTAACTCTGAGCTGTTACAGTCTGTTGCTATTATTGATTTCTTCCAAAACACTTGGATAAATATCACAAATATGACCAAAACCTTCATATTAGGTTGAGCAAAGTTATTATATGTGTGTACACATGTATATGTATGCGAATATACATAAATATATGTACTTAATAAGTCCAATTTTATGTAAGCTTCAAGTAGTACTGTTTCACTTTAAGTTCTTCTAGGGAACCCTTCTATCACAATAATAAAATTTGGATATTATAAAAAATGTTTTTAACGGACTGGTAATTATTTGTTTGCTCTCTTTTTAGATAACTGGATTCACTTTACAGTTTGCAAAGCGGCTACAAGTCAACATATTAGTTAAGCCAGCAAAAAAAATTGAGTGAGTCTTTTTAACAAGGTTATCTTTATATAATGTGTAGCATTTTCTTGTAAGAATGTAAGTTCAGCCAGGAAAGTCAGTGGAAAGACCGCCAAATGTCAACTTCTCTTTTGCTTCATGTCATTAAGCAGTCATTGTTAAATGCTTATGATAACTTACACCTGTATTTTTGAATAGTATCTAGTTTTTATTGAAATGATTTTAATTGGACCATGTGATGGTTGCTGTCTTTTTGCTAGATATTTGATTATTTGTATGACAATTTTTTGTAGAACTTGCTAAAAGCAACAAGGTGTCCTTGGAAAAAGTAAAAATTTTGATTTATCAATCTGAGAAACAGCTGTATTGAGTTAAAGAACACATTACAGAAAAAAATCAAGGTGCTTAACCCATATGCAAGAGCAACTAATTTCTGCCCGTTTATAGTAGGAGTTACTAAAATGTCTCAGATATGAATATATAAAGTTATCAATGTGTTTTACAGAGCATTAAAGAATTTGAAGAAGAACTACATTGTGCCTATACTTTGGCTTAATGAGGTTAGTATTTTAATGTATGATTCACAAATGTATGTCATATTTACAGTCGTATCTGCATGTATTGCCTGGGTGGCCCAGTTTACACATAATTGACTCTATTTGGGAGAACAACAAAAATATATATATGGTTCCACGTTTCCTTTGAGGAGAGGCAAAGCATTTTAAGATTGTCTTCCAAATGCCTCTACTGAATACTATTTCTTGTCATAGTGCTTATCTTGGAAGAAAGCTTGCTTAAAAATAAATCAAGTCTCACTATTACACTACCCACAAAGGCCAGGTTCGAGTAGGCACACACAGTCTGTCCTAGTGCATGACAAGCTGCTTTTAGTGTGAACTGCTGAGTTGGTTCGTCATAGAGTTCAGAAATGCACTGCATAAGCTGTTAGAACATGTGCAATGGTTGACCCACGCTTTTCCCGTTGGCCCTGGGAAATAACCAATGGAATCCTGTGAAATAGTTCATAGAAACAGTCTTGAAATGAGCCCTGTTACAATTGCTAGACAGCAAGTTTACAGAGAAGTGGATTATGAGGGTACTTCAAAAAAACTTGTGGGAAAAGCAATTAAAAGATATTAGTGCACAAATGTTTAAAGCCATGCGTAGTGTTCTTACAGTATGCATTTTCCACAAATTTTATGCGCTCTCCTTATATTTCCCTCTGAAATACTTTGACATACAAAGGGTATCCCAGCTAAGGTCAGGACAAAGACAGCAACTTCTCTTATGTAGATGGCTAACCTCTGTACAAGTGCTAGAAGACAGGAATGATACATAATTGAAAAGTTCGAGTATTATCAATGCCAGTGATGCTATTTATTAATTTGATTGCAGACTGGTACCATTGGTGATGAGAAAGCAGAAATGTTCAGAAAACAAGTGACTGGAAAAATAAACCTCCTTGGCCTGGTAGAAATCATCTTACTCAGTGTTGGTGTGGTGATGTTTGTGGCTTTTATGATTTCATACTGTGCATGCAGAACAAAGACAGTAAAATAAGTAAGTATATACCAAAGTATATGCTTGTTCTTATCAAAGATGGATTATGCATTAGACATGTGCAAAAATATTTATGGCTTAATCAACTGTTTTTAAACATATCCTTCAATTTTTAAGGCTTACAATGTAAGTTACGATACAAAGTAAGACTGGGTAACTAAGTAGAGCCTGCGACTATCAGGCAGATCACTTAAATTACATCTTTCATTCAGGGAGGAATGTGGACAGTTGTTTATTGTGACCATTATAAAGTTAATACAATATAGCTTCTGTCCAAACTAACTTGTCCTGTTCTCACTTATTTGTGGCTATTTTTTCAAATCACAAATATATGATGTAATATAGCATCGACCAAAAAACATATACATAAAGTCAAAACAATAGATATTTAATTTCTACCTTTCACTTATACATTTTATTTTCTCAAAATAAGAAACTGAAATAGCTGGCTAGCATTGTGGCATAGCTGGTTAAGTTGTTGCCCAGGGTGCCAGCATCAGCTTCTTGATAATGCACCTGGAAAAGCAGAAAATGGCCCAAATACTGCACCCTTAGGAAGACCCACATGAAGTTCCTGGCTTCAGCTTGACCCAGGTTGGAGCCACTGTAGCCATTTGGGGAGTGAACTAATGGATGGAAAATCTCTCCCTGTCTGTAACTCTGCCTTTCAAATACATAAATCTTAAAGTAAAAGACCAGAGAACAAGACAAAAATATACTACTTAGAAAAACCACCGAATTGAAATTGTAAAATTAGCATATTAATATAAAATATAACCTTTGCTCCATGTAGACACACTGATTCTGCATTGTACAAATCCAAGGAATGCATCCTAGATGTTTATAAGAGAGGAAAATGGGAGGTATAGGTTTATTAAGCTACTCAGTTTAGAGGAAAGACTACATAAATGGGGATAATATTTAAGAAATTTAGCACTGCTCTAGAAGGGAATCAGGTCCTTGTGTCTTATCTAGAAGTTTCTTTGTTCTCCCTGTATATGAACAGGAAAGAATACTCAACTCTACCATCCCCAAGTGGAAGGCTGCATTTATGAGGCCTTTCAGAGTGGTTTTCCATTTCCCTCATGGTTTACCCCAGCTCTCCCTTCCCAAACCACATCATTTCTGCTTACAATCTATTTGGACATGATATAATATAAATGTTAGGTTAGCATTTTGAATATAAGAAAATAATTCATTACCTGTAATGTCTTCCATTAGTCCAGTAGGAATATTCATATGATCATTTTTAGGATTTATAATTTATGTAATTGAAAAGATCATCCACTGAAACGCCAAAAAATAAATACAACCTGTTCAAGGGGGAAAGTATACTTTTCAAAAGGAAGTATAGTTTTATGTAATGTTAATGCAGAATGCTAATGGAAAAATTATATATTTCATCATTGCCTAATGATATCTGAGTATGATTCCATAGGTGCCCAAGTATCTTTGTCAAAAAAGTATACATTTAAGTGGTATGAATTAAACTGGATGCTTTTATGAAAACTTCCTATTTATAATTAAAAGTAATTTCTTTCTGTATTACTTGATTTACTAGATTTAAAAGAAGTACAAACAATGTAGATTTCCTTCAACAATCCTCATTTTTTTAATATTCTAAAACATGTGTCTTTGGAAAGATGTATGAACTATTCAAAAAAGTGAGGAGATGAATACACAGGAGGGATGAGAGTAGAAGATGTTAAATGTGAAGTGTGCTTTCACTCCAATCACAGGCACTAAGCCAGCAGTCCCATGAAAGCTCTAGTTGACATGGAAATGGCCCAAATGGCGGAAGACATTTGTCCAGCTCAGACTTAGTTAGCTACCATTCCTTTTCTGGGCTGCTTTTGAGAGCTCTGATGTGACTTGCTTTGTTGAAGTCCATCAGAGAACTTCTCTTGTCAGCTTAGGATACTGGGCAGAATAGAAAGTGTGGTATTTAGATATACATAAATTGAGTATTACCTTTTACTGTCACATGCATTACTGATCAATAGTAACCTTTCTTCTACTTGACAGGAAGCAAAAGAGTCCACTTTCATACACCAATGATGTCAAGATCTTGGTAACATCGACCTACAAAGTGAGGATTCAATATGCTTTATTTTTACAAAACATGTTATCTTTTAGTTGAAGGGTGGCACTCTCCTCTGTAGCACATCTGCAAAGGATTAAAATATCAGTGAAATCCATACCTTGAACAAAAACCAGCACATGTAAAAATCATTTATGCAACTGAATTGATGATTTCAGTCTCTACAGACCTCACTCCAGCATGACCACTGTTGGTATTTGGATCTGGTTCTCTAATTGGTTCACGGGTGGTAAACTCCACAGCAAAGTTCTCAGCGTAGCCTGGGCTCTGAGGCCCCGTCATCCTCATCAAGCAGAAAACACCTTCTTGGAGCGCCCCTGTTCAGTTGCAACAGGTCACAGAACTGTCAGTTTATTGAGCAACACATATTTTGAGAGACATTTAAAAAGGGAAAATAGATGATTGGCTAATGGGCCATTTATTAGACATTACCTGCCTTTCTTTACGGAGTCATGCATGGAGCAACAGCAAGCATCTTAACCCTTTTCTTTTTAATAATGGCTTATGTTGTCTTTGCCACTGATCATGTCAATTGATGTCCTCTCTAGCACACATCAGCTCTTCTTATTTTAAGGACTTTGTCATTTTCCACGTTCTGGATCTCTTCTGGATATCGGAGATGCGGGCCTCCCTGCTCAGTTCCAACTTAGGCCTGGCAACCTCAGCATGTGTCTGGGTATTAAGATAAATGATAAAGGAATTTCTGCACAAGAGATTTCAGGGAGTAGAATTTGCATTAATTAGTTATGTCTTGTAATATTTCTTGCTTTTATACTCATCTCAGAAAGATTGTTTTCAACCATTAAAATGTGTTCGCCCTTAAATTCCTGTACTTTGGTTATTATTGTGTCCCATAGTGTTTACCTTAATTCTCTGTCTGAAGCTATCCTTATTTCTTTGAATTAAAATTTGGCTACTTGTTCTTCAAAATAATTTGTTAAAATTGACAGGAAGAAGACAAGACATTTGGTTTCATCCATTACAGCAGCAGGATTTGAGTTCAAGACTGTGAGGGGGACACATTGAGTGATCCTGCCTTTCTCAGCTTGGAGAAGTTCACTTACTGTGGAAGTATGAGTCCCCAAAATCTCCAAGATAGAAAGGGCAGATGGATTAGATGCTGCCTTGTGCTTTACACACAGAGGAATACAGAATAAAGCCATAGTAACCAGCCTGCTTGGATACTAAAGAATAACTTGTCCTCCTGATGCCAGTTACCAGGGCAAAGGTTGAACATTCCTACTGAAAACTCCTAGTAAGATATCACCTTTTTGGAAGGATAATGGATGTAAAGCATGTTGATAAATGGTTTCCTTTTTAAATTGGAAGGAACATCACTCTAAAGATACTGGTAAGATGAGACCCTTCATGTCCTCCCCTGGTAGTTAAATATCCACTTTTTATTAAGATATTTGTGAACACATCAATTTAACAAATACAAAGGAAATTTATTAAATGCATGGGATATGTAGTTGCAACTGTTATATATATGTGAGGTGGATTGTGACTTATATCATCAGTTGTTTAAATGCAAATGTATTCTCATCTTTGTCAAATCTTATAAAATGGGTATAAGAGGTAAGAAAATCCATATATTTATATATGAGAATATTAAAATATTCAGTAGGAAACAATTCTTGAGAGAATGAATGATATTTTTATACAAAATAGGGGGGAAGGTTGGGAAAAAAACAGAGCAAGATGGCAGAACAGACTCCAATGATCATTCCCCTGCATTTGAACAACTATCTTCACATGAAAATACCTTGACAAGAATGAGGGAAACCTGATGAGAGGCCACCTCATAATAAAAGACACATTGAAGGGCTCCAAGATGGCAGACTAATGACAGGACAGTCTGATTTAATCTAGCAAGACTAATATTAAAAAGGAGAGAAAATACACTCAGGGTAAAGCTTCAGGGAAACTGCAATGGAAGATCCTGAGAAAGCAGTAGAAATAGTCCTTACCCATGCTGTAAGGGCAGACACAACACAAAAGACCCCTCAGCTTGGATGGGGGGGGTGAAGGTGCCCACTCTAGCAAACTAGGTGAGAGCAGACTGCATGGGCCCATGGTGATGCTGATACAGTTGGAGGGAGAGATTAGTGAATAGCACCCTTTAGGGTTCCACCTGGATTCCCCAGAGGTGGGGGTGTGGGTGGCATGCCTCTCTCCCTTTCCCCCTCTCTGCTACAACAGACCTGTAGCCAGTGGTGGGAGGACTGGCACCATTTTTGGACATAGGCAGATAGCAGCCACCCCAGCTCCTGTTCATGCACCCAGCAATTACTGGGGTCACCCTCCATCAGTTGGTGAGGGCAACCACAGCAATTCAGGAGAAACCAAAGGAGAAGGTCTCCACCATGCCAGTTGCACACACCCCATTGATGGGATGCGAGGGAGAGCCACCCTTACAGAAGAGAAGTGCCCACCCAGAGGACTCTCCTATGCACCCAGTACAATTGTGAAGTGAACAACTTTTCTCTCAGAAAGAACCTGTGTTCCCCACTGATATCAAATCTGGTTAGGAGTACCAGACTCAATCCAGCAGACTGGAACACTCAGATAGTGGCTGTGAAGGCACCTTAGTTTTCTTGCAGACAGGACTGGCTAGTAGGGTGGGATGGCTCCACTGGCACTCCATGACCCCAAGAACCCTGGTATCTGAGGCTGAAAATACTGTGACTGCATAAGAGGCAGCAGAGGGTGACTAGGTTCAAGGCAAGCACAGAGTGCTTCTCCACACACTCAGAGCTCCTCACTTGCCTAGAGCAGCTCATAGCAGAGGGAACTATACTCACAGGAAAGATTCCATAGATCATATGTGCAGTTCATACATGGGTGTGGTGAGAGCTAAGCACTAGGACCAACACCTGTGCATTCCTCAGCTGGGAGAACGGCTGGCTGCACCAAAAGTGGAAAGAACAGTGTATCATTGAAGAAATCAAGAGAAATAAAGTTTCTGGAAACAAATGAAGATGACAATACCTCATCTCAAAGCTTATGGGATACAGCAAAAGCAGTGTTAAGAGGTAGTTTATAGCAATTAGTGCCTACATCAAGAAACTGGAAAGTCACCAAATAAATGATCTGTTACTGCATCTCAAGGACCTAAAAACACAAACCAAACTCCAAATTAGTAGGAGGAAAGAAAATTCAATAAAAACATTGAAACAAAATATAAAAGATGAAATGAAGAGCTGTTTTTTTAAAAATACATATCATTGACCCAGATTAAAAAGTAGGGATAAGACCCAAATCAATAAAATCAGAGATGAAAACGGGTATCACAGATACCATAGGAAAAAAATAATCAGGAATTATTACAAAGAACTGTATTCCAACAAATCAGGAGTGAATAGATTCCTAGACACATAAAACCTACCTTAATTGAATCATGAACACACAAAGCACCTAAACAGATCAATAACCAAGACAGAGATTGTTAGAAGGGTCTTTATTATAGACTCAAAGAAAAGCCCAGGTCACAACAGCTTCACTACCAAATTTACCAGAAATTTAAGAAGAACTAATCCCAATTCTTCTAAAGATTTTCAAAATAATTGAAAAGGAGGGACTCCTCCAAACTCCTTCTATGAGTCCTGTATCACCATAATATGTCAGCCAGAAAAAAGGTATGATAAAGAGACCTATAGACCAATATCCCTGATGAACATAGAAGAAAAAAAAACCAACAAAATACTAGCCAATAGAATCCAACAATACATAAGAAAGATCATTCACCTGGATAAAGTGTGATTTCTCCCTGGAATGCAGGGATGGTTCAACATCCAAAAATCAATAAATGTAATAAACCACATTAACAAACTGAAGACCAGAAACTGCATGATTATCTCAATAGATGCAGAGGAAGCTTTTGACCAGATTCAAAATCCATTTATAATGAAAACCTTAAGCAAACTTGGTATACAAGGACCATTCCTCAATATAATCAAACCAATTTATAACAAACCCACTGCCAGAATCCTACTGAATGGGGGAAAATTGGAGACATTCCTATTTGGATCTGGAACCAGACAAGGATGCCCACTCTCACCATTGCTATTTAATGTAGTCCTGGAAGATTTCGCCAGAGCCATCAGGCAAGAAAAAGAAATCAAAGGGATACAAATAGGGAAGGAAGAAGTAAAATTATCGCTATTTGCTGATGACATAGTTCTACATATAGGGAACCCAAAAGAATCCACAAAGAGACTGTTGGAACACCATTATATTATTAGAGAACATTGGGGAAATGGTACAAGACATTGGCATAGGGAAAGACCTTATTGCAAAGACCCCAGAAGCACAAGTCAATGCCAAAATTAACAAGTGAGATTACATCAAACTGAAAAGCTTCTTCACTGCAAAAACACTCAAAGTGAAGAGGCAACCAACAGATTGGGAGAAAATATTTGCAAACTATGAAACTGTCAAAAGATTAACTTCAAGAATCTATGAAGAGCTCAAGAAACTAAATAACTACAAAAGAAACAACCCAGTTAAGAAATGGGCAAAGGACCTGAACAGACATTTTTCAAGACAGGAAATTCAAATAGCCAACAGACACATGAAAAACTGCTCAGGATCACTAGCCATCAGGGAAATGCAAATCAAAACCACAATGAGGTTTCACCTCACCTCCATTAGAATGGCTTTCAATCAGAAATCAACAAACAAAAAATGCTAGTGAAAATGTGGGAAGAAGGGTACCTTAATCCACTGTTGGTGGGAATGTAAACTGGTACAACCACTGTGGAGGACAATGTGGAGCTATCTCAGAAGGCTAAATATAGACCTATTTTATGATCCAGCCATTCCACTCCTGGGAATTTATCCAATGAAAATGAAATCAGCATATGTATGACAAATCAAAATACCTTTAATGAAGTTCAGCAAACTTCAAGAAAATATTGTACATAGCATTCAAAAAAGTAATAAAAATAGTAAGTTACCAGAATGAGAAGTTAGAGAGTAAAATAATTTTAAAAAATCAGACACTGGAACAAAAAAATAAAATTAATGAAAATAAAAATGTGATGCATACAGAAACCACATGATTATCTCAATAGATGCCAAGAAAGCATTTGATAAAATACAATGTCCTTTCATGATGAAAACTCTAAGCAAATTGTGTATAGAATGAGCATCCCTCAACACAATCAAGGCAATTTATGGCAAACCCATGGTCAGCGTCATATTGAATGGGGAAAAGCTGGAAGCATTCTCACTGAGATCTGGAACCAGATAAGGATGCCCACTCTCACCACTGCTATTCAATATAGTCTTGAAAGTTTTATCCAGAGCCATTAGGAAGAAAAAGAAATCATAAGGGATACAAATTGGGAAAGAGGAAGTTAAACTATCCCTATTTGTAGATGACATGATTCTATATATAGGAGATCCAAAAGACTACACCAAGAGACTACTGGAACTCATAGAAGTGTTTGGTAAAGTAGCAGGATATAAAGTCAATACACAGAAGTTAATAGCATTTGTATACACAATGCCACGCCTGAGGAAAGACTTCTAAGATCAATCCCATTAACAATAGCTACAAAAAATATCAAATACCTTGGAATAAATTTAACCAAGGATGTCAAAGATCTCTCTACAATGAGAATTACAAAACATTAAAGAAAGCAAAAGAGACAAAAAAGGTAAAATCTTCCATGATCATGGATTAAAAGAATCATCATCAAAATGTCCACTCTTCCAAAAGCACTTTACAGATTCAGTGCGATACCAAAATACCAAAGACATTCTTCTCAGATATAGAAAAAATGATGCTGAAATTAATATGGAAACATAGAAGACCTTGAATAGCTAAAGCAATTAAAAAAAAGCCAGAGGCATCACAATACCAGATTAAGACATACTACAGGGCTGTTGTAATCAAAACAGCCTGGTAATGATACAAAAACAGATGGATAGATGAATGGAACAGAATAGAAATCCCATAAGTCAATCCAAGCATCTACAACCAACTTATATTTGAAGAAGGAGTTAAAACCAATCTTTGGAGCAAGGACAGTCCCTTCAATAAAGTATTGCAAAAACTGGATTTTCACATGTAGAAGTATGAAACAAGACCCCTACTTTACACCTTACACAAAAATCCATTCAAAATGGATGAAAGACTTAAATCTATGACCTAATACCTTCAAATTATTAAGGAACATTGGAGAAACCCTGCAAGGCATTGGTGCAAAGAGTTCTTGGAAAAGTCCCTAAAGGCACAGGCAACCAAAGCCAAAATTAACCAACGGATAGTTAGTTAATAAGGAAATGGGATATGGACTGGTGCAGAGCCAGTGGAGAGCCAGCGGAGAGCCGGCCTGGTAATCCAGCAGAGAGTGAGCAGGACTACACAGAAGGAGCAAGGAGTCATTGAGACTCAGCAGAGGTGTGGTGGAAAAGCCAAATGGGGTCACTGACACCACGGCCTCCCCCTCCCCAGGTGGACCAGGTGAGAGGTGAGTCCACGGAGCTGTAATTAGCAGTGAGTGGGAGAGCTGGGAGAACAGTATTTGAAATTCAAAGAGAGAAGAATAGAGGAAAAGACAGAGAACTCAGGCACATCCCTGCCCATCCACTTCTCCACCCTCCTGCCAACTGGACTTGCAGTTGGATGGGAGAGGCCATATTGTCTGTTTACATCTCTAAATGTAAACACAGTGCTACTGTATTTGCCTCCCATGTGCATGCCCATCAATTGTGGGGCCATTTCACCACACACACACACACCCACACCTGGAAACAAGGATTGCAACATTTCAGAGTAATCCCCCCCATGCCCCCACCACATGAACTGTACAATGGGGAGAAGTTATAAACATTGAAATCCCTAGCTTGTTTCACACACCAAAGCCTGGCCCAGGAAGGCAGGGCTTTGCATACCAGAGCTCTCCTATCTGCCCCCATCACCATCCAGAAGTGAGCAGACTCCAGAGAAGGGTCTGTATATTTGCACTGGCAATGTACAGACACATAGCAGCTCATAGCAGAGGGAAGTCTCATCACAAGCACCGAGACACATACTAAGGATAAAAAGAACCAGAAATGATGACAAACAAAGGGAAAATTTTAAGACTAAGGTAGATAGTATTAGCCCCAGAATGGAACATTACATCACCCCTTCAATAATAGCAGAAGAGATTGAGGATACGCCACGAACAGAATTCAAAATATTAATTGTCAGATTACTTAGAAGCAATCAGAAACAAATTCACGACCTAAATGAAAAGTGTTCCCAAGAAATTGAGATATTGAAGAGAAATCCAAATGAAATTCTAGATATGAAGAATTCAACAGAGCAAATAAATACAGTGGGTAGTCAGTCTCAAAAATAGAATAAGTGAGACAGAGGAATGAATATCAGAACTCAAAGACAAATTTCTGGAAATAACAAAGTCAGAACAAACACAAGAAAAAGAAGTCAGAAAATTGAACAACATGGTTGGAGATCTGCAAAATTCTATCAAACGATCCACGATACAGATCCTAGGAATTCCAGAAGGCATCAAAACAGAAAGGATAAATGCTAACTGCATTTTGGGTCACAAAACACCTTATCTGGGGGCCAGCACTGTGGTACAGTGGGTTAAAGCCCAGCCTGCAGCTCTGGCATACTATATGGGTGCCAGTTTGAGTTCCAGTGCTCCACTTCTGATACAGCTCCCTGCTAATGTGCCTGGGAAAGCAGCGGAGGGTGGCCCAATTCCTTGGGCCCCTACACCTACTTGAAAGCCCCAGAAGAAGCTCCTGGCTCAGCTCTGGCTGTTATAGCCATCTGGAGAGTGAACAAATAAATGGAAGACCCACCCCCTTGTTCTCTCTGTAACTCTTTCAAATAATTAAGTCTTCTAAAAAATATTTATAAAAGCCAATCTATATATTCAGTGCAATTCAAAATACCAGTGACATTCTTCATAGAAATAGAAATATCAGTCTTGGGGCCAGTACCATTGCACAGTAGGTTAATCCTCTGCCTGTGGTGCTGGCATCCCACATGGGCACCGGTTATAGTCCTGGCTGCCCCTCTTCCAATCCAACTCTCTGCTATGGCATGGGAAGGCAGTAGAAGATGGCCCAAGTCCTTGGGTCCCTGCACCCACACGGGAGACAAGGAAGAAGCATCTGGCTCCTGGCTTCGGATCGGCACAGCTCCGGCCTTTGCAGCCATCTGGGGAGTGAACCAATGGAAGGAAGACTTTTCTCCGTCTCTCCCTCTCACTGTCTGTAACTCTACCTCTCAAATAAAAAATATTTTTTTTTAAAAAAGAAATATCAGTCCTGAAATTCAAATGGAAATGCAAAAGACCCTAGAAAGTTGAAGCATTCTTGAGCAAAAGATACAAGCTAGAGGCAATGCACTACCTAACGTCAAAGTATACATAACAAGACTATAGTAACCAAAACAGGTTGATACTGGCACAAACATTGATGCACACATCAATGGAACAAAATAGAATGGCCTGGAAATGAACACATGTATTGACAGATAATTGATTGTGGACAAGGTGCCAAGGATGAGGAATGGGGAAAAAAGTTTTAAAAAAATGGTGTAGAGAAATCTGGATATTAACATGTAGAAAAAACGAAATGAAATCCTTATTTTGTATCAAATACTAAAAATATTCACAGAATTTATTAAATATTTAAAAGACTAAACTATGAAGCTGCTAGAACACAAACAAAAATCCTGACATTGGTCTGGGCAATGGCTTTTTGGATATGACCTCAAAAGTTTAGAGAACAAAAGCAGAAACAGACAAACAGGATTATATCACATGAAAAGTTTCCTGCATGGCCAAGGAAATGATCACAGTGAAAAGACAGACTATAGAATGGGAGAATTATGTGTAAATTATGCATATATCTGATAAAGGATTTATACATAATATATATGAGGAATTCAACTCAATACCAAGAAAAAAACTCAATTAAAAAATTGGCAAAAGACCAAAATAGACATTCTCAAAATAAGAAATGGCCAGCAGGTGTATTTTAAAAATGCTCAACATCAGTAATCACCATGGACATAAGAAAATCAAAACTGTAGTGAGAAGCACCTCACTTCTGTTACAATGGGTATTATCAAAAAAAAAAAAAAAGATAATGTGTGTGGGTGAGCATTTCAAAAACATGAAGACTTTGCACACTGCTGATGTGAATGTAAATTAGTACCGCCACTATGAAAAACAGTCTAGAAGTTCATTAAAAATGTAAGAACAGAACTAGTGTTATGAGCCAGGAATACAACTATTGGGTATAAAGTCCAAGGAAGTAAAATAATACAGGAGAAATATTTGCATGTCCATGTTTATTATACCATTCTTTTTTTTTTTTTTTTTTTTTTTTGACAGGCAGAGTGGACAGTGAGAGAGAGAGACAGAGAGGCCGCCGCGGCCGGCGCACCGCGCTGATCCGATGGCAGGAGCCAGGAGCCAGGTGCTTTTCCCGGTCTCCCATGGGGTGCAGGGCCCAAGCACCTGGGCCATCCTCCACTGCACTCCCTGGTCACAGCAGAGGGCTGGCCTGGAAGAGGGGCAACGGGACAGAATCCGGCACCCCGACCGGGACTAGAACCCGGTGTGCCGGCGCCGCTAGGCGGAGGATTAGCCTAGTGATCCACGGCACCGGCCTATTATACCATTCTTTACAATAGCCAAGATGCAGAATCAACTTAAGTTTCCATAATAGAATTAATAAAGAAAATGTAGGACTACTTCAAAAAGTCCTTGGAAAAAATAAAAATTTATTTGGGTGCAAAGAATTTTGAAATTCCTATGAAAGGTCTTCAGAAAGTTCATGGAAAATATATACAATACAAAAACTGCTTGGCTTGCAACTTCCTTGCACCAAAATAAACTTATCTTTTAACTCCATTTTCCCTGAACTTTTGAAGTCTCCTTAACATACAGAGGAATACCATTCAGCCATAAAAGAACGAAATCATGTCACGTAGAACAATATAGATGAAGCTGGAGGATATTGAAATAAGCCGGAGCTGCGGCTCAATAGGCTAATCCTCCACCTAGCGGCGCCGGCACACCGGGTTCTAGTCCCAGTCGGGGCGCCGGATTCTGTCCCGGTTGCCCCTCTTCCAGGCCAGCCCTCTGCTGTGGCCAGGGAGTGCAGTGGAGGATGGCCCAGGTGCTTGGGTCCTGCACCCCACGGGAGACCAGGAAAAGCTCCTGGCTCCTGCCTTCGGATCAGCGCGGTGCGCCAGCCGCAGCGCGCCGGCCGCGGCGGCCATTGGAGGGTGAACCAACGGCAAAGGAAGACCTTTCTCTCTGTCTCTCTCTCTCTCTCACTGTCCACTCTGTCTGTCAAAAAAAAAAAAAAAAAAGAAAGAAATAAGTCAGGCATAGAAAGAAAAAAAATAATACCACTTGACCTCACTCATATGTAGAATCTAAAAGGTGTGGATCTCATGGAAGTACTGAGTAGAATATGCTGATGAAGGCTTGAGCCAGCAGTGGGGCCATTGTGAAAATGTGATTCAACTGTCCAACACTGCAGTTAGATAGGCAGAGTGAGTTCAAGAGACCAGTTGTACAACTTGGTGACTCTCAAAAGCATTCTATTGGAAACTTTTATTTTGAAAGGCAGAGAATCAGAAAGCCAGCTGGACAGGAGATCCCCTATCTGCTGGTTCACTCTCCCAGTGCCCAAAATGGCTGTGTCAGGCCAGGCCAAAGCACAGGGCCTGGAACTCAGTTTGGATCTCCAAAGTGGGTGTCAAGAACCCAAGTACTTGAGCCATCATCACTCAGTGCCCCCCACCAACAGTGTGTGCACATTAGGAGGATATTGCAACTGGAAACTGAGCCAGGACTCAAACCCACACACTCTAATACAGATGTGGGTATCCCAGGCAGCAGCTTATCTACTGTGTCTAATGTCTCTCCTATTGTGCTCTGAAAAATTTACTCTTATCATTTTTTATTTATCCTATCACAAAATTACTTATTAAGGTAATGAATAATTGCCAAGATATAACAATTGTACAGCATATTTTAAAGCATCATAATGTACATGATAAATATAAACAACTATGCCTGTAGGTTAAAACATCAAATTAAAAAATAAAATCTGAGGTTAATGCACATGTCTTCATGTGTGTGCACTGCAGATTGAATGGAGCAATTTAGGGAACAGACTGAATATGTAACTTTGTTTCACCCTAATTAAAGTATACAGAGTCAACTTTCAAATATTTAACTGTTTAAGTATTTGTAATTTTCATGAGTGATTTTGTATGATTTACTCCATAGAAGAAATGCACCATTTGGTAAAGAGGCACATTTTCATTTCAAACTATTTAACAAATGCATAGCTGTTGTTCATAGCTATTTGAAAATCTATAGCAGCTACGGGTGGGCATGGTGTTTCAGTGGGTTAAACCACTGCTTGGGATATCCACATTTGTATTGGAGTGCTAGTTTAAGTGCCTGCTACTGTTTCTCATCCAGCTCCCTGCTAATGTGCACCCTGCGAAGCAGCTGGTGATGGTTCACGTACTTGGGTTTCTATCACCCAAGTGGAAGACACAAGTGGAGTTCCCAGTCACTGGCTTCAGCCTGGCCCAGCTCTGGCTCTTGCATCCATCTTGGGGGAATGAATATGTGGATGGAAGATCTCTGTGTGTGTCATTCTGTTTTTCAAATAAGTATTTTAAAAAGATGGCATCTGCAAATGGCTAACAAATTAAAAATTAATGGAAACTGAAAGTAAGTTCATACATATTGGTGTGAGAACACACAGCAAGAAATAGAATATATAAGCTTTCATTTCTCTGGAAAAAAAGGAATAAAGGGGTATAATTACAGTACAAAAAAAAAAGTATACCAAAGCACATATTGGTTATGTGAAAACTCACTGTGTGAAAATGCTGAACATTTGTGTTAAGGTTTGTTTATGTGTAGGTTTGATGCCTGAACTACAAGATCTATTTCCAGCTGGAGTTTGTTTTAGGTGTGTTCCAACTGAGAGCTTGGTTTCTCTGCTTAAAGTCTGCTGTCTTTGTGCTACCGTGGCTGCTCTCTCCTCACCTGCCCCTTTGGGCTCTCCTCCTTGTCAGTGGATTTTGAACTCCAACAACATTGCCCATAATGGTTTTCTGCATATACAGATGGATTTACCATAATCTCTCTAAGTGATTTGTAGTGAGCTGAGCTAATGAATTAAATATGAGTTATGAGTTCAAATATATCCAGGGACCCTCTGCCTTACCTTTTATGACTCAAAGTGTTTTTACATATTTGCTAAAATAAAGACTCTTGCCTGGAAAAAATTATTTTGCTTTTCTACTTTTGAATATATTTGACTGCTCTGTTGATACCACTTTTATAATCTTATATTAGCTGTTATTGTCATTCATAGTTATCTACATATCACTCTTGTTTACTGAGTTGTTCTAAGATGCTGGTAGCTTACATCTCCACATTCAGAAATGCTCTTTTCTACACTCATGAAAGGGAACTATGACAACCAGGGCAAATATAAATGTCTCAAAACCTTGCAGTTTAATTATGTGAAACATGAGTCTGCAGCCTGAGCACCCCTTGAGATCTTGTTAAAAAATGAAGAATCTGGGCTGGGTGTTATGGAGCAGTAGGTCAAGTCGACACTTGTGACAAAAGCACCTCAGAGTTCTAGTTCAAGTTCCAGTTGCAACCCTAGCAATCCAGTTTCATGCTAATGCACCTGGAAAGGCAGCAGATGATGGCCCAAGTACTTGAATCCCTGAAATCCACATGGGAAACCTGGATGGAGTTCCTGCCTCCTGCTTCAGTCTGGTCATTGCAGCCATTTGGGGAGTGAACACATACGTGGGACATCTCTGTCTTTATGCCTTTCAAATAAATAAGTCTTTACCAATGCAGAATCTGATATCTCACCTCCTATCTACTGAATCAGAATCTGCAGTTTAACAGTATGATCAAGTGATTCATACACACATGAAAGTTTGAAAAGTCCTGATTTAAATACTATTGACTACCAATAAGAGTTTTATTTGATCTGTTTCTGGTATTAGTTTGATTAAGAGAAGGACATAAAAATCAAGGCTAAATAAGCATACAGAGATGAGATTAAACCCATTAACTTAATGTTACTATTAATATTCCTTTAAATTTGGCATTTGCCTCGTTGAACTCATAAATGAAATTTTCAGACAATAATAAAGCTAATGTGCATGAAAAAGTTAAGGGTATAGTGGTACTAACACTCTACTAGCTGAATTGGCTGGAATATGCTATATGATCTACTTGACAATGTTTGTGACAATATTCATATTCACTTAATGTGAAGTAAGGGATAGGTTAGTGGCAGGTAAGAAACACTCTAATTGGAGCTATTCCCTAGTACTGTATCTGAGATGAAAATTATCCACTTGAATAAAGAACTCTTTGAGATACAATAGCTTCATATATTATATAGTCTATAATACAACTATCATAATAGCTGTAGAGCCTTACCCCTGGCCAAAGTAAAACAAAAGCAAACAAGTGGGCTAGACTGCTTGTTTGTTGGACATTTGCAGTGGAGGAGAGACCAGGATCAAGAGAGAAGATAAAGCAAAGAGGAAGTTGTGGTGGATAAAGAGATTAGAGTTGTGATGGGGAAATTCTGCACTGTTACAGAAGAGGAAATGATGCCAGCATGGGAGAGCCGAGCTTGGAACTATCCAGGTTCAAAATGGTTGGCACTTATTGTTCTTCTCTCATCATACTTCAGTGTACACAGTTGAGGACTATGGTATTTTGTGAATGATGGTCCTACCTAAATGAGAGGAGGAAAAGCAGTGATGGGTGCTGTTGTATTGCCCACCTTCTAAAACTAAGACTTGAGTGTTGGAGACTTCTGGTTCACTTCCAGGAATGGAAGGCACATGGTGAGAAAGTCATAAATATCTTCATCTTCCTCTTAGTGTGAGGAATAGAAAATTGGTTCTCATGCCCGAGTTTGAATTTCAGACTCACCACCAACTTTAACTTTGGGAAAGTTAGTTAACCCCTCTGTTAGTACCTCATCTGCAAAATGCGAATACTTTTACCTCTATCACAGATTGGCTTCTGAGGATTACGAAAGATAATGCATTTGAAGTGCTTTCACAGCAAATGAAACCAATAGGCTCTCAAAGGTTAATCTTGATAGATCATACCAAATATGAGTTTACTGTCTAATACCTCTTATTTCTATGCTCCTCTGCAAATATTATTAGTAGCCCTGGAAAAATTCCCCTAAGTCATCAACCTTCAGAAAATGCTATTTTTTTCTTACCACATTGTACTATTGTTACCTAGATTTGAACTGACCCTATTTTATAAGGTAATGGTTTGCCTGAACTGTGTCATGTATATTGACAGGATACATGTGATGCTCCTGCAACCCAAGACTTTGTCACTGACAGCACAATAGAAAGCATGAGCATCAGCACATCTTCCGTCAGTTCCTCTTGACCCCAAGTCTCACAGGGGCCATGTAGTACTGCCCAGAGGATAATGTGTACCCCCATGGTTTGTATCAGTTAGAGACATTGAGTTTCTCCACCACATGGAGAGAAGGCAATCCAGCAAACCTCTCCCCCCTTTGTTTTGGGTCCAGGATGAGAAGATACTTTATCTCTGGACCACTGCAAATATACACAGAAGAAAAGGCCTGGGTAAGGATAGTCAGGGTAGGACTTGAAGAGAAGCCTGGGAATAACTTCCTCTTCTGACAGTACTAAAGGTGATTTGTTAGTAGTTAATTATTTTTACACTTTCTAGCTCTATGATTAAAAAAAAGTTGGTAAGTTCAGTATACAACATTAAACTGTTATCTTCTTGTCTTGGGAGATTTTCAGTCTTTAATATACTGTAAATCTATAAGAAATATTAATGTACAGTTTCTACCAATATTTTAGGACCATGGGTTCCTTGTACTTCATAATTGCTTAGGAATATGGAGTACATTAAAAAAACATTGGCTGTGGCTATTTTGCTTGCTTCTCTTAATTTATTTCCTGATCTTATTTATTTAAATCACCATAAGACAGCTATACATCTAGTCTATGCCTGGGTATAAAATGCTTTGGACAGAATGGAAAACACAGAAAAACCTAAATGTTTGAAATGACAGTTATGTTCTCTATACTGTGGTTTCCATGGATGTGTTTGCCTTAATTATGTGGCTATGGTAGTGGCTTCACTGCTTTAAATTTGTGTACCACATGACACATTTCTGAACTGCATAGCTACCATTTGCAAGCTCAATGCCAAGTATTCCTTGAGTTGCCTGCCATAACTTTTTGAAATCCTTCTCTTACATGCCAGATATCGTACTAATTATTCCATCTTTCTTTCTAGTCAATACTGCATTAATGAAACTCATACAATGTTTAAGTTAATCTATCATCAAGTTCAGGAGCCAATCAATCTGTTCATGCCATGGAAACTTTGTTCATAAAAGGAAACTAAGGAGCACAGTGAGCGTTGGCAGAGATCCTAGAGGTCCCTGAATATTTTTGTCTGCTTCCTGCATCTTTCAGACTCCTACAATTTGGAAGAATAATGCAATCAATTCTGGCCACTTGGCTGTTGATGGAAGCATCAGATGACAATACTCAGAAGCACTGTCAATGAGTGCAACAACAGATGACACTGCTGAAGGGATGAGGGGCTGGTTGGCCTGGATTCCTGAGTGGCTGTGTAGAAGGCAGCCTCACCTCATAAGTCTGGGACCTGGGGCATGAGAAAGCACAACTGCTGGCATAACATGGAGATTTTGTTAAATTGGATTATGGTAGAAAGTACAATTTTTCTTAAGCATTATTTTGAATAATAAAGATTCCCCCAGAAGCTGGAAGATTTTCAGATTGCTCTTGAAACCACATATGGTCATAAATTTTGAAATCTTGAATATCTTCATATCTTAGAGTTAAAATACCCCATAGCAATGCTTGCTAAATGGACTCCTTAGAAGATTACTCCTGGGAGATGATAAGAAATACTCTATGGAATACATTGGTGCTTTGGTAAAATCTTTGGAAAATATTGCAAACTAAATAGTTCTCTTGAAGAGTTGCTAGATGTAAACACAATAAATCTCACAGAAGACCATTATCCTTTTATTCCAATGTTTATAAACTTGAGCATGAAATGCATTTTTTCATTACATATTTGGAGTAGCAGCTTACAGAATTCCAATTTGGGAAATGCCACCATAGAGAAAAAGTGTAGAACTCCTTCTCAATATGATATACTTTATGATCAAGGGATTATGGGGGTTATATGTAGCTCAAGAGCTCCAGAGGGGAGAGAAAACGCTACAATATAAGGAAGAAATATCAGAACCTTAACTTCTGAGTCATGCTGGAAGTTTTCTGTTATGTGTAAAATGTTGAAAAAGGGAGAATACAGAATACAAATACATTTTTCTATTTAGATACACAGAAATATGCACACCCATACACATATGCAGGGTATGTGAAGGAATTTCAAAAACATCTGTGGAATGAGAGAAGAGTCAAGATGGTGGAATAGAGAGAGAGCTTACTGCTCTACACTAGGGAAAGATAGTTAAACAAAAGTGGAGAGAACAGTCTCAGGAAAGAGTTAGGGAGAAAATGGCAGAGGAAACGCCATATAAATCAGAGGGACACTGTGGATCTATGTGGAAGGTATGGATGAATTCAACTCAGGGCTTCAGCAGCTGAGAGCTGTAGCACCAGCTTTGAAGTGAGGCAAGACCACAGTGCAGCAGCCCAAGGCACTAGCGATAAAGCTGCAGGAAGAGCTTGGCAAGAGTCCAGCGTGGAGCCCTATTGGGGATAGTGTACCTGCCAACCTAGAGGGTAAAAAAGAGGCAGCTCACTTTTCCTCCCTACCCATCCAGCAACAGTGTCCTGTAACTAGCTGAGAGAGGGTGGGTGCCATTTTGGACATATGCAACAACTATACCAGCTCATGTCTACATGCCCAGCAACCAGCCAAGAGGAGATATCTGAGTCTGGCTGGGAGAATTAACAGGGGGATGGGAGCTCATGACTGTGGGGGCCTTGTGTGTGGGGCAGACTGCAAAAACACTATGGTTGTGTGGGAAGGAGCAGGGTGGTTGGGACTTTGGGAAGTCACTGTGGGCATCTCCACATGACCAGGGCTCCCTAAATCCCTGGTGAGGATCATTACTTTGGGATCCATGCTCACCCCAAGGACTGCACAGGTCTTTGTGTGGTTCTTGTCACAGTGCAGATGAAAAATATACCCACTGGGGCTAGCACCCAGGCACTGGCCTCCTTTGAGGATAGGAGGCAAGTGTGAACTATGCCAACAGGGTTGAACAAACCTCCTTCTGATAAAAAAGGAGAATATTTACCATGCATAACTTGGGTGTCACCTTAGACACTCTTCTCACCATGAAGCACTAAACAGAGCTCCCTGACCACACACAGCACATGCCTCTGGGTATTCACTGAAAGAGCAGACACTCCACTAAGCCACAGAGGGATAGTTCAAAGATAAAAGCCATCACAAAGGGAAAAAAACAAGTACCACTACAAATGCGTAATAATAAATACAGCAATTCAAGAAACAAGAATAAGGAAGACAGCATGACACTTCCCAAAGAACACAACACTTCAACACTCAAATGTGAAAATAACAAGATTGATGAAATGCCAGAAATATAATTTTAAAAAATTCATAGGATTACTTAGAAGTAATCAGAAGCAAATTCATGAACTAAAGAAATCCATACATGACACAAATGAAAAACTTTCCCATGAAATTGAGATTCTAAAGAGAAATCAAAATGAAATCTTGGAAACAAAAAATTCAATAGAACAAAAAAAATACAATGGAAAGACTTAAGAACAGAATTGAGGGGAAAGGAATAATATCTGAATTAGAAAAAAAATCTCTGCAAATTTTATAGTCAGATTTATCAGGTACAATCAAATAACCCAGCATATGGGTTTTCAGAGTTCCTGAGGGCATCAGAAAGAGTGGATTTTAAGTGAAATAATTACAGAAAATGTCCCTAATTTGGAGAAATCAATGGATGTCCAAATACAGGAAGCACACAGAACTTTTAATAGACATGAACACAAAAAGTCTTCATCATAGCACATTGTAGGCAAACTCTCCACAGTAAAACAAAAGAAAAGATTCTATAATGTGCAAAAGAGAAACATCAGATTATTTTCAGAGGATATCCAATTAGACTTACAGCTGACTTATCAGCATCCCTACAGGCTAGGAAAGAATGAGATATATTCCAAGTCTTAAGAGAAAATAAATATCAGACAATACTGTACCCTGCAAAGCTCTTGTTTATGAATGAAGGTGAAATAAAGACCTTCTGTAACAAAATTTGTCACTCATCCAGCTTTACAAAAGATACTTAAAGATGTGCTACACACAGAAACACAGAAACATGGTTATCACTATGAAAGAAAGTGAAGGCATAAAATCTCAGTAAAAGTACAGAGGAAATCCAAAGGAAAAATAGGAATATTTATGGAAAAATGTCAGGGCCGAATTGTTACTTATCAATAGTCACCTTGAATGTAAATGGCCTCAATTCTCCAGTTAAAAGATACAGATGGGATGACTGGATTAAAAAAAAAAATCTATTTGCTGCCTACAAGAAGCACATCTCTCCAACAAAGACGCACATAGAGTAAAAGTGAAAGGATGGGAGAATATATTCTATGCTAACATAAACCAAAAAAGAGCTGGTGTAGCCATCCTAATATCAAACAAAACAGACTTCAACACAAAAATTGTTAAAAGAGACAAAGTCACTATGAATTGATTAAGGGATAAATTCAACAGGAATGTGTGACTATTATATATGTATATGCACCTAATTACAGGGCACCTGGCTATTTAGAAGAAATGACAATGGATCTAAAGGAGGACATAGACTCCAATACAATAGTAATGGGGGACTTCAACAACCCACTTTCAGCAATGCACAGATCAGGCAAACAAAATCAGAAAGAAAACTAATAATCAAATTATAGACCACATGGACATATCTACAGTAATTTTCGTCCTACAGATGCAGAATACATTTTTCTCACCAGTTCTTAGAAATTTTCCTAGGATAGACCACATGCTAGGCAATAAAGCAAGTATAGGGAAATTTTGAATAATCAAATCACACCATGCACCCTCTAAGACCACAATGGAATGAAACTAGAAATCAACAAGAATCTCCAAAATATATGTGAACTCATGGAGACTGAAAAACATGCTCCTGAATGAACAGTGGGTCATAAAAAAAAATCAAAAGAGAAAAAAAAATTCTGAAAACGAATGAAGACTACAATACAACATAACAAAATATTTTTTTTTTTGACAGGCAGAGTGGACAGTAAGAGAGAAAGACAGAGAGAAAGGTCTTCTTTTTTTGCCATTGGTTCACCCTCCAATGGCCACCACGGCCAGTGCACCGCGCTGATCTGAAGCCAGGAGCCAGGTGCTTCTCCTGGACTCCCATGCGGGTGCAGGGCCCAAGCACTTGGGCCATCCTCCACTGCACTCCCGGGCCACAGCAGAGAGCTGGCCTGGAAGAGGGGCAACCGGGACAGAATCCGGCGCCCCAACCCGGACTAGAACCTGGTGTGCCGGCGCTGCAGGCGGAGGATTAGCCTACTGAGCCACGGCGCCGGCAACATAACAAAATTTAAAGAACACAGCAAAAGCAGTATTAAGCAAAAAGATTATAGCAATTGGTGCATATATCAAGAAATTGGAAAGGCACCAATTAAATGAGATCAATACACCTCAAGGACCAAGAAAGTCAACAGAAAACTAAATCCACAACTAGGAGGATCAAAGAAATAATTAAAATTAGAGGAGAAATAAAGTTGAAACCAAAAAAAAAAAAAAAACCACACACACAAAAGATCAGCAAAATGAAGAGTTGGTTTTTTGAAAAAATAAACAAAATTGACACACCATTGACCCTATAACCAAATAAAAAGACCCAAGTAAAATCAAAGATTAAAAAGGAAATGTAACAACAGATACCATAGAAATAAAAAGAATCATCAGAAATTACTACAAAGGGCTATATGCCAACAAATGGGGAAACTTAGAAGAAATGGATAGATTCCTGGACACATACAACCTACATAAATTGAGCAAAAAAGACATAAACAACATAAACAGACCAATAACCTAGACAGAATTGAATCAGTATTAAATACCCTCCCAGCAAACAAAAGCCAAGGCCTGAATGTCTTCACTGCTGAATTCTTCCAGGCATTTAAAAAACATTCTTCAAGCTATTCAAAACTATTGAAAGAGAGGGAATCCTCCTAAATCCTCCCCCCCCCGCCTTTTTAACAGGCAGAGTGGACAGTGAGAGAGAGACAGAGAGAAAGGTCTTCCTTTTCCGTGGGTTCCCTCCGCCCCCAATGGCTGCTGCAGTCAGCGTGCTGCACTGTGTTGGTCCAAAGCCAGGAGCCAGGTGCTTCTCCTGGTCTCCCATGTGGGTGCAGGGCCCAAGCACTTGGGCCATCCTCCACTGCACTCCCGGGCCACAGCAGAGAGCTGGACTGGAAGTGGAGCAACCGGGACAGAATCTGGTGCCCTGACCAGTACTAGAACCCAGTGTGCCAGTGCCGCAGGCGGAGGATAAGCCTATTGAGCTATGGCACTGGCCCTAATTTCCTTCTATGAAGCCAGCATCACCTTAAATCCTAAACCTGAAATATATATAAATGATAAGTGAACTATAGGCTAATTTTTCAATGAAAATAGATGCAAGAATCCTTAACAAAATGCTAGCCAATAGAATCCAACAACACATCAGAAAGAACATTCACATAGACCAAATGAGATTTATCCCTGGTATGCAGAGATTGTCTAACATTTGCAAATCAATGTGCTACATCACATAAACAAACTAAAGAACAAAAACCATATGGTTATCTCAATTGATTCAGAGAAAGCATTTGATAAAAATACAACATCCTTTCATGAGGAAAACTTTAAACAAATTGGTTATGGAAGGAACACTCCTCAACACAATCAAGGAAATTTATGATAAGCCCATGGCCAGCATCCTATTGACTGGGGTGTACTTGGAAGCATTCCCACAGAGATCTGGAACCAGATAAGGATGCCCACTCTCACAACTGCTATTCAGTATTGTCTTGGCAGTTTTAGCCAGAGCCTTTAGGCAAGAAACAAATCAAAGGGCTACAAATTAGGGAGGAAGTCATATTTGCATGTCATGATTCTATATGTATGGGATGCAAAAGACTCTAGTAAGAGATATTGGAACTCAGAAAAATTTGGTAAAGTGTCAGAATAGAAAAACAATATACAAAAATCAATAGCTTTTGTGTATGTGTGTATCCCATTCACAATAATTGCAAAAAAATACCCCTGAATACATGGAATAAATTTAACCAAAGATGTCAAAAATTTATGATGAGAATTAAAATCATTAAAGAAATAGATAGAAAAAAAATGGAAAAAAACTTCTATGTTCATGCATTGGAAGAATCAATATCATCAAAATGTTCATATTACCAAGGGCAATTAACACATTAAATGTGATATGAATCAAAATACCAAGGAAATTCTTCTGAGAGAAGGAGCTAAAGTCAGTCTCTGGAGCAAGGACAGTCTCTTCAACAAATGGTGCTGGGAAAACTGGATCTCCATGTGCAGAAGTATGAAGAAAGACCTCTACCTTATACTTTACACAAAAATTAATGTAAAATGGATTAAGGACCTAAATCTATGACTCGATACCATCAAATTATTAGAGAACATTGGGAAAACTCTGCAAAACATTGGCATGGACAAAGAGTTCTTGGAAAATCCCCAAACTGACAAATAAGATTACATCAAATTGAGAAGCTTCTGCATTGCAAAGGAAACACTTAGAAAAGTGAAGAGGCAATCAACAGAATGAGAATTTACAAGCTATGCAACTGATAGAGGATTAATAACCAGAATATATAAGGCATTGAAAAAAGTCAACAACAACAAAAAATGTAGTTAAGAAATGGGCAAAGGATTTAAAGAGGAATATTTCAAAAGAGAAAATCCAAATGGTCAACAGACACAAGAAAAAATGTTCAGGGTCATTAGTTAGAGAAATGCTAATCAACAGCACAATGAGGTGTCCACCTCACCCCTATTAGCATGGCTTTCATACAGAAATCAACAAACAAATCCAACAAATGCTGGACAGGATTTGAGGGAAAAGGGACCCTAATCCACTGTTGGTGGGAATGTAAACTGGTAAAACCACTATGGAAGACAGTCTGGAGCTACCTCATGAATCTGAATATAGACCTACCATATGACCCAGCTTTCCCACTCCTGGGAATTTACCCGAGGGAAATAAAATCGACATATGAAATAGCTATCTATATCCCCATGCCTATTGCAGCTCAATTCACAAAAGCTAAGATATAGAAGCAACACAAATGCCCATCAATGGAAAACTGGATAAAGAAATTATGGGATATATACACATTGGAATACTACACAGTGGTTAAAAATAAAATCCTGTTGTCTACAACAAAATGGATGAAACTGGAAAACATCACATTTAGCAAAATGATCAGTCCCAAATGATCCAATACCATATATTCTCCCTGATCTGAGGTAACTAAGAGAGCCCCCAAAAGGTAATCTATAGAAATGACATTAACACTTCATGATGCAGTTACTTTGAACAGCCCTTGTCTCAACTGTTGATAAACATTTTTCATACAATTTGTTGAACTCTTTACTGTTGAGAAACATTTTTCATACAATTTGTTGAACTCTTTACTTAGTAGTTAATCATGTATAAAGTTAAATGAAAATAGATCTTAGTAAAATTAAAAATGGGAATAGGAGTGGGAAGAAGAGGGGTGGAGTGTGGTTGGAAGGGTGAGTATGGTGGGAAAAATCACTAGATTTCTAAAACTGTATTTATGAAAAGCTTGAAGTTTATATCCCTTAAATAGAATGTTTCTGGGGAAAAATTTGTGTAAAATGGGGTTAAAAGATAAGTTAGGGTGGTCATTTAAGATATCAGTTAAGATACTGCTTGGGACACCTGCATTTCTTATTGAAGTGCCTGGGTTTGAATTCCAGTTTTGCATCTGTTTCTGGCTTCCTGTTAATGCACATTCTTGGAAGCAGCAGGTGATTTCTCAAAAATGGTTGGGTTCCTACTACGACATGGGAAACCCAGAGGGAGCTCTAGGTCCTAGTTTCACCCCTGGATGTTGGAAGTATTTGGTTTCTGGTTGGCACAAGCATTTGTGGTGTAAAATTATGGATAGACAATCTATTTATTTGCCTTTCAAATATATAAAATAATTTTTTAAATTTGTAAAATATTTTGCCATCCATGCATAGTTTTTCATAAAGAGCATTTTCTGCTACTGCTACATCAGACTGCAGGCTCTTCAACCTTAGACTCTGGGACTTACACATCAGCCCTCCAGAGACTCTCAGCCCGTAGGCCTTGGGAAGGGTGTGGTACCAATTGTGTCCCTGGTTCTGAGGCTTCTAGATTTTTGGACTTAGCAATTGCTACTGCTTTTCTGCCTCTGCAGCCTTCAACTAGCCTTTGGAACTTTCCAACCTCTGATCATGTGGCCAATTTTTTTACTATATTTGTATATAATCCACACACAGGAGTTTTTAAATAGTTCATGAAAAATGTGTATGGATTTCTAAAATTTTGGTTACCAAAATAAACATCTATTATTTGAGTATAAATGTGCCCCTCATCTGCTAGTTCACTCACCCAATGTCTACAACAACTGGGGCTGGGCCACAGCAGAGCCAGAAGCTCAGAATTCAACTTTAGTCTCCCATATGGGTAGAAAGAACTCAATTACTTAAGCCATCATCACTGCTTTCTACAATTCCATTGGCAGGAAGCTGAATTCAGAAGCTATAACTGGGAAATAAACTCAGGCACTTCAATGTGGGGTATATAATCATGTGTTTGAATTAACTGGAAAATCAACTCACATGATCCCAGAGGTTGCAAAGTTATATTCAATGGTCATCTGCAAGCTATGAAACCACAGAATCCAGTATCAAAGATTCAATCCAAGAAGCTATAAGCTTTAGAGCTAGGAAGACCAGTCTAAGGACTAAGGCCACATATAGTCTAGAGAGTCTGATGTGAGTCCCAGAGTCCAAAGTTCAAGGAACCTGGAGTCAGTTGCTCAAGCACCACAATAGGAGAAAATGCATTTTGCTCAGAGAGGAAATGGAAAGCCTGAATAGATCAAAGAAGGAATCAAAAACCTCCCAAGAAAGACAATCCCAGCATCATATGACTTGATAGCTGAGTTCCACAGAACATTCAAACAACAATTAGTTCTAATACTTCATAAACTTTTCCAGGAAATAAAGCTACAGGGACTCTCTCTAAATCTGTTCTATGAGACCAGTTTCCATTTTATACCTAAGCTAGAAAAAGATATCCACAAGAAAACAAACCCATTTTTCCAATGAACATTTGCATTTTGGATGCCAAAATGCTCAAAATACTGGCAAGTAGAATCCAACAACATCAAGAAAATTATACATTATGATCAAGTAGGCATTATCCTGGCATGCAAGGCTAGTATACTATATGTAAATGTGTCAGTATGATTCATCACAGTAACAGAATAAAAGATAAAAGCCATGACCACTTCATTTAATGCATAGAAATCAGTTCATGAAGTTCAATAACCTTTCTTGATAAAACTTTCCACAGTTTGAGTACAGTAGGAAAGTTCCTTCAAACTATTAAAAACCCTTTTTGAAAAACCACAACTAATATTATAAAGGGAAAAACTGAAAACACTCCCAGCTGATATCAGGTCCAAGGCAGGAATATCCACTCCCACCATTTCTATTCAATATGGTACTGAAAATATCAGCAATAATCACACAAAATACAGAAATAGGAGTCATCCAAGTTCTATTATAAGATGATATTATCCTAAATGTAAAAACCCCACAGACTCTAAAATTAGAATAAATGAATTTAGTAAAGCTGTAGGACACTAAATTGATATATAAAAATTAGAAAATTTATACATAGATAACAACTTAACTGAAAAAGAAATTTTAAAAATCATATTTATTATAACACCAGAAAAATAAAAAATACTTTGGGATGAACTTTACTAAGGAGGTAGATCTGTACAGTAAAAGCTATTAAATATTGAAGAAAGTGAAAATACAAATAAATGGAAGGATAACCCATGTTCATGGATTGAAAGAACCAGTATTGTTACAGTGTCCATATAATGCAAAGCAATACTCCAACTCAATCTCTCAAAATCACAATGGCATTCTTCACAGAAATGGAAAAAAAAAACCCTAAAATTAGCCCAGAACCATGGAAACCCTCAAGAGCCAATATAATTCTGAAAATGAAAAACAGAATTGAGAGCTCATACTTCCTGACTTAGAACTATAATACAGATCCACAGCAATCCAAATAGCATGGAACTGGCATAAAAAGACACAAAGATTAATGGAAGAGAAACAGGAATCCATAAACAAATATAAAAATATATCATTAAGTTTTTCTGTTTTATTTTTTATTTTTATTTTGACAGGCAGAGTTAGACAGTGAGAGAGTGACAGAGAGAAAGGTCTTCCTTCCGTTGGTTCACCCCTGAAATGGCCACTAAGGCCCTTGTGCTGCAGCCAGCACACTACGTCAATCCGAAGCCAGGAGCCAGGTGCTTCCTCCTGATCTCACATTCTGGTGCAGAGCCCAAGCACTTGGCCCATCCTCCACTGCACTCCCGGGCCACAGCAGAGAGCTGGACTGGAAGAGGAGAAACTGGGACAGAACCAACGTCCCAACTGGGACTAGAACCTGAAGTACAAGGACACAGGGGACACAATGGGAAAAGGATAGTCTTTTTAATAAATTGTACTGAGATTATATTTCCATGTGCAAAAGAATGAAATTCAACCTTTGTCTTATAGCACACACGCAAAATCAACTCAAAGTGGATATAACACCTAAATAGAAGATCAAAAACTATAAAACTCATAAAATATAGAGGAAACCCTTCTGGACATTGGCCTTTGCAATAAATTTATATCAACACAAAAAATCAGACTACAAAAACAAAAAAATTTTTAAGAAAGGGACAACATCAAACTAAAAACTTTTGCACAGCAAAAGAATCAACAAAATGAAATGGTAGCCTATGGATTTGGGAAAAAGATTACAAGTCATGTATCCAACAAAGAGTTAATATACAAACTTTATTTTTAAAAACCTATTAGAAAAATATATAAAACTAGGCAAAAATCTTGAAAAGAAATTTCTCCAAAGAATAAATTTGGCCAACAGCTATATGAAAACGTGCTCAACATCATCAATATGAGGGAAATGCAAGTCAAAAATCATTGGCACCTTATACCCTTTAGAATGGAGATTAAAGAGGCAAAAGATAGCAAATGTTAGTGAGGGTGAGGATAAAATGAAACTCTTCTTGGAAGATTGTAGATTGGAACATTCTATGGAAAAAGGGTATGAAAGTTTTCATGCAATTAAGCACGGAAGTACTATGTGACCTAGCAATTCCTCTTCTGTGTGGAATCCCAAAGGAAAAGGAATCAGCACCTTGGAAATCTGTCTGCACTGCTGTGCTCACTGCAGCAGTATTCACAACAGTCAAGATATGGTCATTACAAAAGGCTCTCAGGAGATGAATGAAGAAGTAGTACATTCTTACAGTGGAACACTATCCAGCCATAAAAAAGAACAAGGTCTTGACATTTGTTCCAACATGGATGAACCAAGAGGACATTTATGCTAGGTACAATAAGCCAGTATAAAAAGAAAAATATTGTATGATCCATGGATACCTAAAAGAAGTTCAAATTTACAGAGATCAAAAACAATACAGTGATAACCAAGGGCAGGGTGAGAGGAAGGAACAGACAGGAGCAGCTCACAGGATAGAAAGTATCCTATCCTAGCCATGAAGGATGAACAGTTCTAGAGATCTGGTGAACACCATGAGAGCTATGGGTTCTGTGGGATTCACGCTAAATAAATTGATTTCAGTAGTTCTTGCCACAAAATCAGAAAAAGTAACTATGTAAAAAGAGATACCCTAGTTTTCTCATTATGGTAGCCTGGTCATTGTCTAAATGTATCCTATAACATGTTGGACACCTTAAATATGATTGATAAAATTTGCCTTACCAAAAAAAAAAAAAAAACAGATGGCAGAAAAGAACAGTGAAGAGAAAAGAATATTTCATGTTTGATAAGTTGTGGTGAGAAGTCAAAGTGATTTCTTTATGAGAGGGTCTCATTCACTATGAGATTATGCTGAGCCTCAATGAGAAGGGGCTGTATTATGCAGTGTTTCTCAGCTGCATCTTTGCAGAGCAACCGTCATGATGTGGGTTCTGCAGAATGGGTTTTGGAAAAGGCTCATTCAATGTATGACTCATGTATGTGAAGGGGAACATTTATGGTTGGTGAGAGACCTGAAGACAGGGGCTCCAGGTAGATTTGACTGGCAATAACTTTCTTAGTGAACTCCATTTACTACATCTAAGATTGAAAAGAATTAAGCTAAACTAAGTGTTTTTATCTAAAATAAATAATCTATTAAAAAACTGTGCTGGTATAACACTATGCTACAAAAATAGTTTTGCTCAATTACACAAGAAAATGGGTATTATTGCTCAGATTTTCAAAATATGTCCCAATAATCTGATTGAATTTTACATTTTAAAAATAACCTGATTTAAAATATTAAAGTATTTTAATATTTGACTGTCTAGGGAGATTTGATTCTTTTGAAACTTGCCATTTCACTTAAGCCCATGTTTTTGTCAAGATGAAAACTCGCACGTTCCTTGATGATTCCAGAGCTAACTTTAGACATCCTGGAGAGGCATCATGGTCTGATAAATGGTTCATGGACTAGACCTGTGTCTCTCTAACTTGAATGGAGTTACAGCACTTTGGGAGCTTGTCAGAAGGAAGACTGATTCTACACGTCTGGGGTGGAGCCTGGAATTAGGCATTACCCACCAATGCCCTGGTAATCCTAATACTGCTGGGCTTCAGGCAGCAGCATGGGGACATGGAGGGGATTTCAATTCATTTCCTACAACATTTTGTCTTTGTGAGGTTGGTCAAGTCATCAGTTAATTCTATTCCTCCATTTACTGATTGGTAAATAGAGATTAAAAATTACCTGTTCTACTCACAGAGCTGCTGTTAAGGTACATGAGATGCCCCTTATATAGACAGCCATTGCATCAGTTCAGTTTTTTTTGTTTGTTTGTTTGTTTTTTTTTTTTTTTTTTTTTTTTTTTTTTTTTTTTTTTTTTTTTTTTTTACAGGCAGAGTGGACAGTGAGAGAGAGAGAGAGAGAGAGAGACAGAGAGCAGAGAGAAAGGTCTTCCTTTTGCGGTTGGTTCACCCTCCAATGGCCGCCGATGCTGGCGCGCTGCGGCCGGCGCACCGCGCTGATCCGATGGCAGGAGCCAGGTGCTTCTCCTGGTCTCCCATGGGGTGCAGGGCCTAAGCACTTGGGCCATCCTCCACTGCACTCCCGGGCCACAGCAGAGAGCTGGCCTGGAAGAGGGGCAACCGGGACAGAATCCGGCGCCCTGACCGGGACTAGAACCCGGTGTGCTGGCGCCGCAAGGCGGAGGATTAGCCTAGTGAGCTGCGGCGCCGGCCCAGTTCAGTTTTTAAAAATGTACAGGAAGCGTCCCAAAGTATGTATGCCTTTATATATTAAATCAGCTATACCAGTTTTATGGCAACATTGAATAATCATTCAGAAATCAGAGTTCCAGTTTATAATAAAGAAATAATTTGCTTACTTTTTCCCTCCTCACCACACCCACTCTATTTGGCACTCAGGAAGTCACTGGCAGTCAGGATTCTTGTTGGAGCACCTGTCTGCTGGTCCAAAGCTTTCCAACAATATGAGTTACATCCATGAACTATAATTTGTCTCAATGACCCTTTCACAAAGCCCATTCTGCACAGTACATGAGAAATATTGCATTTTAATCCCTTCTCATTGATTGCAGCATAATTGTATAATAAATGAGAGGTCCTATCATAAAGAAAACATTTTAACTTTTCACCCCCATTTACCAACCATGAAATGGTCAATGTTTTTTTTAAAATCTTCTATGATATGTGACAAATGTCACATTTTATCTTTTTAATTTTATCTTTTTAAAGGAAGATTTATCTTATTTGAAAGAGAGTGGTAGAGATAGATAGATTCCATCTGCTGATTCGCTCCCCAAATGCCTACAAGAGCCAAGCCCAAGACAAGCCAAATTCAAAATCCTGAAACTATGTAGATCTCCCATGTAGATGGCAGGGGCCTGGGGATGTGGGCTATCTGTCCCTACTTTCCCAGGTACATTAGCACAGAGATGGATGAGAAGCAGAGCAGCAGGGATTTGAAACAGTGCCCCAATATGGGATGTTGACTTCGCAGGTGTCAGTTTAACCTGCAGTGTTATAATACCAAACCCATAATTTTATCTTCAGAATAATGTACTGATCCTTGGGAATGCTCTAGAGTAGGGAAAAGTAGGTATTGGGAACAGAGAGAAGCTATTGATTTAAGGAATATTAGCTTCTACCATTACTTTAAGTATAATGGAGTCAAAATTTTGTAGCTGACCTCATTTTGTGAGGAATACAAGATTCCAAAAATATGGCATATATCATTTTAGTATTCAGATTTGTGGAACCAGCATGGCATAGCAGATGCAGCTGCCACCTGCAATGCCAGCATCCCATACGGCCACCGATTTGTGTCCCAGCTGGGACTCTGTCTGCTGTGACAATCTGGGGAGTGAATCAGTAGACAGAAGACCTCTTACCCTCTTTATTACTCTTACCCTCTTTATTATTATTATTTCAAAGAATAAATAAATCTTACAAAAATAAGAAGCAGGTTACTGCCACTTGAGATGCCTACATCCCACTTTGGGGTGCCTGGGTTCCTTCAACAATCCCAGCTCCTCACTGTAACTTCCTGCTGATGCACACTCTGGGAGGCAGCATGTGATGGCTCAGGTTGTTAGATCCCTCACTCATGTGGGAGATCCGGACTGAGTTCCTACTTCCCAGCTTCAGCCACGGCCATGCCTGGCATTTGAGGAGTGAACTGGTAGATAGGAACTTCTCTCTCTGTACTATCACTCAAATAAATAATTTAAAAACAAAAGAATTTGGTTGTGCCACAATTCAGCATGACAGGACATTTTTAAGAAAATAAAAATGCTTTAAGAGTAAGGTGAAAATGAAGACTGATTCTGTTTCAAATATCTAATATGGGAGCTGGTGTTATCTATACATGTGATTTATCAAATTGCCACTAGATGGCAGACAAACCCCGATGTTGAATATAATTATGTTGATGAGGAAAAGGGGAAAAAATTCTTTCCTTATTGTAGACTGTTCCTGAGTTTGATATGCTCATTCAATTTGCTAACAGAACTGCTGTCATTAATTCAATATATCAAGACATATTTCCTTTAGAACTTACTGTGCTTTTTAAAAAAGAGGGGGGCATGGCTGGTTACTTTAAGGGAAGTTATTTGGCATTGTGAAAAATCAAGACGCTGGGATCCTGGCCATTGTTTCAACACCAAGTAAAGGTGCACTTACTTAACTTCTCTGAATCTTAACTCCTTGCCCAAGAAATGCTGATGCCAAAAAATGTGCTGCTTCTTTGCAGGGTTGTGTGGCAATGGCATTGAAGACCATCCACACTACCCAAGTGTCAAATGCTGTTAATGATCACATACCCTTTTTCTTCCTTTCTTGGTGGGGATGGTGAGACTTGGAGCCTCAAGTCCGGCAGACCCTCCTCCTCCAGCTCCCACTACTGATCCCTCCACGTGGACTTGAGCTCCAGGAATCAAGGGTTTCCCAGATTCTGACTGCTGTCTGTATCTGGCACCCAGACTCCTTTAGATGCCTGTAGTGTCCCTGCTCCAGGTGAGACAGCCTGCTGCTTCTATCCCTTGGTGTCATAGGGACCCTGTCCCTTCTATGAGTAGAGTCTTTAGTTGGTTCGCAGGAGAGGAAAAACAGGAACCCTTTTCACAATCATATTTCTAGAGTTGCTTCATTTCCAATTTCAGGACAGAAGCCAGATCATGTCAAATTCACTCTTCCCTCTGCCCTTGTGAGATTCTTTGTGATATCTATGCCTTTCCTGGTGCTGCCTAAAGTCCAGGGATTCAGACACAGCAGACTCAGTAGCCCTAACACTCTGTACACCCCCGGGAGGATATTCCAGACAGCATCCCTAACATTTGGTTTAAGCCCCAAATCAGGGGCTGGAATTGTGGCATGATGAGTAAAGCTGCCACCTGCGACACCAGCCTCTCATATGGGTGCCAGTTCCTGTCCTGGATGCCCCACTTTTGAACCCACTCCCCTGCTAATGTGCCTGGAAATAACAGCCTAAGATGACCCAAGTGTTTGGGCCCCCACCACTTGCAAGGGAGACCTGGAAGAAGCTCTTGGATCCTGGGTTGTCTCAGACCTGATTGTTATGGCTATCTGGAGTGTGAACCAGCAGACAGAAGTCAGTCTGTCTGTCTGTCTGTCTCTCTCTCTCCACATCTCTCTATAACTCTGCCTTTCAAATAATAAATTAAAAAAAAAGAGAGACCCAAATTAATGATAGTACTATATAGTCAGGTTACAATCCCCAAACCTCTTCCTATACAGGCAAAGCTTGAAGACAATTTGTACTATCCCAGGCATGAAAGGGGGATAGAAGGTGACTGAATGGGTCTGTAGATGCCTAGGATAACAGGTTGTAGGATATTTCCCAACTCGAGTTGTGGCCAAGACTTACTATTGGGCAATATTGGGTAAGTGCATTCATTAGAGGTTGATCAAGCCATTTCTTGCAGAAACAGTGGGAGACTTATCAACTCTGAATTCTAAAACAAAACATTTATCCAATACTTATAGGCAGTTAGAAAAATATATTCTGTTATGCATACTTTCCCCCTGTCCTTTCTGCTGGTGCATTTTCACAATGAGAGGTAAGCTCTTCGACTGTGAGCGTTCTCATTGAGACTCACTTTAGAAGGTGAAGTTGAGCCCTTGTACCATGGCTCCTCCTGTGCAGCTTTCCTCGCTTTCCTTCCCATCAAATTCTACCTCTTGAACTTGAATTTACTCTGAGGGAGACCAACTGACAAGGTCAGAATGAACTGTTCCCATTTCAAAGGAATCCAAACAGGGTGAAACAGGAAGAAAGAGTGAGATTTTAGCTGGCTTCCAAGGTTCCATCCCAAAGCTGAGATCCCCTTAAATCTTCCATTTATCTATATAAGGACCTTAAATGTCTGACTTTCATCTCCTAAAGCGAGACAAATCACCACACAGGGTTGCAAATGTATTTAGACTTGAAAGTTAGGCTATGCGAGTATGTCAGGTGTGCTTTAAATGGCCTCAGGAGTGTCCAAAGCAGAGCAACCCAGGCCCAAACAAGGGCCCATGTGACTTCCACTTGGAACCAGTGCCCATGGAAATCCGGATATTCCCAACAAAGGGAATCAATGGTTTTAACTGAAGTTCTCGGAGATGAAACTGCTAAGGACAGACCAGTCAAAAATACAGGTCTGATAGTTACTAAACAGCTTTTCACTTGAACCATTCTATAAGAAGTGGCAGAATGGTTTGCTTAGACTGAATAAAGTGGAAGAGACAAGGTGGGAAATCTATCTGAGCTCATGAGGTTATCTTAAAATGTTCTTGGAAAAGTGGAATAATAAAAGAACATTTATAGGTGGAAGCATGGTCCAGCAGTTAAGAGGCCAGTTAGGTTGCAGGTGTTCAACATCAGAGTACCCGCCTTCAAGACCTGGCTCAGCTCCTGACTCTAGCTTCCTGCTAATGCAACTGGTTCACTCCCTTAGATGGCCCAAGTAGCCGGGGCTGAGCCACGTCAAAGCTAGGAGCTTCATTGAGGTCTCTAATATGGGTGGCAGGTGCCCAAATACTTGGGCCATCTGCTGCTGCTTTTCACAAGCCATTAGCAGGGAGATGGATTGGAAGTGGAGCCTCTGGAACACTAATGGGCTCTCAGATGAGATGCCAGCATCGCAGGTAGCAGTTTTACCTGCTGTGCCACAATGCCGGCCCTGAAAGATAAATTTATTTTGGCACAAAAAATTTGAAGCCCATATGTAACATTTTCATACTACTTATTTCCATGAAATTTTGAAGAGGTACTTTAATGTTTACATTAATGACTTTCTGCATTATATTGCCATTATCAAACCAGAATTATAAAGGATAAAGAAAAGTGGGAGAACGTTAGTGAGTGTAGCAGAATCAGCACCAGTGTTGACAGGCTTCTGATAAAACGAGGACCTTGGCATATCTGTTCTCACCCATGAAGACTGCTGGTTGGAGATTGAGGGGCGGCTCTCATCTGGTACTCTGCTCAGGCAGCACATGGCCGGACCCTGTAGCTCACCCAACAAGTGGGTAAGCATGCCAGCAATTTCTCAACCTACTTTTTATCCAGCCAGCTGCTCATTTTCACACATTGCTATTTAAATCTCTTTAATTCCCTATCAGTGTAGCAGCAGACTTTCCTTATCTACGGTTACTTCCTTCACCTGACCCCACAAGTATGTTAACATAGTTCTTCTCTTTAAAGAGACTGAAAACCAATCACGATTCCCCTCTACTATGGTGATATGCCAAGTAAGTGGTCTTTCCTCCCTGGATAAGATGTCCCTCACTCCCTAACTCGGGCCAGCAGTCAGAGTGTCCTTGTTGAAAGACCACCCTTTTGTTCAGAGTATCAGCCCAAGTCCCACAAACATCCTTCAGAACCCCCAGAAGACTGGCTCAACCCTTACCTGTTACTCTGCCTTTCTGTTCCTCTCCCTCTCCATGTCACTCAGTTCTAAACTCACTGACCAACTTGTCCATGCCCACCCATGCTAGACACATGCAGACAGGAAGCTCTGTTTGCTTCTCCTTCTGCCTCAAGAACCAACTATAACTCCACATCTTAAGACTTGTCCCTTGCTTCAGTCAACATTTTTGCTCAGAAATGACCTTCTGTTCTGGCGGGCACTGTGGCTCAGCAAGTTAAGCTATTGCTTGGGATACCTGCATCTCCTATCTGAGTACCTGGTTCAAAGTCTGGCTTCTGATCCAGCTTCCTCAATCACGTGCCCTGGGAGCCAGCAGGTAATAGTTCAAGTCCTTCCACCCATGTGGGAGAATCAGATGGAATTCCACTCTCCTGGCTTAGGCAGGACCCAGTACCATTTGTTGCAGGTGTCTGGAAAGTGAACCAGAAGATGGAAGATCTCTCACTCTGCCTTTCAAGTAAATCTTTCTTAGAAATTAAATTAAAAAGTGACCTTACCAGAAGTTCTTCCTAAATCATTCTTTAAAAAGATTTCATTATCTTGATTTGAATGGAAGGGGAGAGGGAGTGGGAAAGGGGAGGGTTGCGGGTGGGAGGGACGTTATGGGGGGGAAGCCATTGTAATCCATAAGCTGTACTTTGGAAATTTATATTCATTAAATAAAAGTTAAAAAAAAGATTTCATTAATATATTTGCAAGGCAGAATTATTGACAGAGATGAAGAGACAGAGAGAAAGGTCTTCCTTCCACTGGTTCACTCCTCAAATGGCTGCAGCGGCCAGAGCTGGGCCAATTTGAAGCCAGGAACCAGGAGCTTCTTCTGGGTCTCCCATATAGGTGCAGGGGCCCAAGGGTTTGGGCCATCTTCCATTACTTTCCCAGGCACTAAGCAGAGAGCTGGATCAGAAGTGGAACAGCCAGGACACAAACCAATGCCCATATGTGATGCTGGGGCCATAGACAGGGGCCTAACCCACTACATTATAGTGCCAGCCCCCTTAAATCACTAATATATTTGCCTTCCACCTCCATTTCCTCCCTCTCAGCCTTAGATTTCTCCCTGACTTCATTTCCCACTAATGTTCTTCACATAAATGAATTGCATAGGAACAGAAAGGAGGGCATGGTGGGAGAGGGATGGAAAAGAATGAGAGATAGCTTTCCTCCTCAATATAGCTCAAAGAGTACATCTTTGTCTGTTCTGTATATACTGACTTACTGTAAGTTCCTACAATAACGTTAGGAACATAGCAGGTGCTCAGGAAATATGTTGGGGAACTATCAAAGCACACTGGGAAGAGGCCAATAGAGGCCAGGAGAGTGGAGACAGAATGGGAAATAGAAGATGGGCTGTTCCTGCAGGGTGAGAGGAATAGTCAATGGACTCAAAGCAGGATGAAGGCTAAAAAGCATTCCATTGGCTATGGCAGCATGAAGACCATTGTGAGAATAGATTGATACAAAACAGCTCATGTTCTATGATCCCTGTCCTACCATGCTGCTTCTTACCAAACAAGCCTCTTTGGCACCACCTCAACCATGTGAATGAGCAAAGATATTTCATCACTGGGTGTGCTGGCTCTCAAACTTAGGCCCAAAATTTGTGATATTTCCTTGATCAAGGGGTGGTGTCAAATTGCCCTTCCTCTGAACGTGGGTTTGGTTTAGTGACTCCCTTCTAGCCAATAGCCCAGCTGTTTGTGTCTTCTTAGCTCACCTTGACACATGAGTAAGGAAGCTTTTGAGATGATTACAGCCTCCGTGACTATCCCCAGTATAGCAATACAGTCCTATAATAGTCAACTGAACTGGGCTGTCATAATAAAGTACATAGGCTGGGAGTCTTATAACAATCATAGATGTTGTTCAACAACAATTTGTCTTAACATTTTCTCATAGTTCTTGGGATTGGAGGTTTGAGATCAGGGTACTAGCATATTTGGGTTCTGGTGAGGACTCTTCCTGGTTTATAGATGTCTTCTCATTGGGTCCTCATAGTAGAGAAAGAGTAGTGACCAATTCCTAGGATCTTTTTATAGAAGGCATTAATCTCACTGGATGAGGCCGCCTGCCATGATCACATTTAATCCTAATTACCTTCCAAATACTCCATATTCAACTATTCTCACACTGGAGTTATAACATATGATCTTTGAGAGGAGGAAAACACATTCAGTCCAAAAGAAGACTCTGATCTGGAACCCTATCTGAGTCTGGTCCATACCAGAACCCTGAGGGAAAATAATGAAGGACTTCTGTGGTGTTATTCCCTGAATGGGGGTAATTTGATATATAGTGATAGAAAGCCAGAAAACGGGATGTCTCCAGTTTGTCTTTCAGGCTTCTGACAGTTATTTGTAAGAAGGATTTTGGTTCCTACCCTTCTCCACTTCCTCATCCCGCCTGTATGTTCTCCTAAGTCCTTTACTTCAGTTTAATATGGCATTTATCACAAATAAGTACAATCATCTGTATTTCCTATAAAAGTATCTGAAGGCAGAGAATTTGTGACAATGAAGTCACAAAAATAGATTTAAAATATACATATTTAATCAGGTAGGCATTTGGTCTAACCTTGGTCCTATGATGGGGTGCCTTGGTTCAATCCTGAGCTCTGGATCCTGACCCCAGCTTCCTGCTAAAGCACACTCGGAGACAGTGGAGATGACTCAAGCTATTGGGTCCCTGTCACCCACATAAGAAGCTTGGGTTGAGTTCCTAGCTCCTGAATTTGGCTGTAGTCCAGGGCCATTGTGTGCATTTGGGGAGTGAACAATTGTATGGGAGTTGTCTGCCTATGTCTCTGTCTCTCATGCTATTCAAAATAACTGATTAGGAATAACTTAAAGCATATAAACATGTAAAACCTATACAATGTTATGATAGCCTTGGATAGCATATTTGTAGGGAGGGAGAGAGGCTATAAGGATAGTGGTAGATAGAAAGAGAAATCAATTATACATAAAGAAATGACATTGGATCCACCCTTCATTTGCAACTTCAACCACCACTGCTATAATTGTGCATGAAGGGCAGAGAGAGAGGGTGAGGGTGGGGGCATGTTTGTTACCTAAGTTGACTTATGAGTTTGGATGTTTTAAGGAGGCACAGGACTACAGGGGAGGCTCCTCAGAGGCAGCAGGCCTGATTTTGATATAATTATATACCAATGATCTCATGGAACCACAGATGGAGACAAACACTGCAAACATAAAACAGAAGGAAGATCCCCAGTGTGCCAATTAATCACAGCCTATTTATTGAGCATCTGCTATATGTCTGGAAATATTCAATTTGCTATGGGAGAAACAAGAGAAGTTTAAGGAAGCCGTCAAGGAAGTAATTTTCTAGTTAGTGAGATAAGAAATAAACACAAAAGAAACTTAATAGTGGCAGCAAATGACTTATTGGAGTATATTAAGATCTAATACAACACAGAAGGAAATAATCCATGGAAAGAGTTTCCAGTGCTGTGTTCAAAATTTGTTTTTCCAACAATGGGAGCCAGGGGCAGGGAAGAGGGAGGAAGTTCAATGCTATAAATCAAAGGGTATAAATCTGGAGATGTAATGTGCCACAAGAGCTCATTAATTTGCATTCAAGGTACTTGCTGAATAAAAAATTTTAGCTGCCTTTGTCATACACAAAGGGGAAAACTATGGAGATGATGAATATATTAACCTGATTCACCATAGAAATCATTTTACCAAGTGTATATATCCCCATAACATGTTGCATGCTTTAAATAAATACACTATATTTATTTAAAAATAGCTTTCAAACTTGGAGCATTTAAGAATTAGGAACATGAATCACATTAAGCTAAAATACAAAAGAGACTGCTTCTAGTTATATATTAGTATCACAATCATTAAATACACTAAAATGTTTCAAAAATAAGAGCTCTCTTGATTTTTCTCTTTAAGAAAAATAGCAGTGATGCCCTATAGGATTTAGCAACGATTACAATTGCTTATTGATGTTCCTCTTCAATTTTATATTAAAAGACATTTATAGATTATTTCTGGTGTTTCAAGGTTCCAACACTTACAAACTGTTCCACGTGAACTACAGAAAAATGCTACAGCAAATTTAATTTAGCCCATTGGGTAAAATCTGAACATTTCCTACTGTTCTTTAACATTCTTAACTCCCAATCCAGGTAGTTATTTATCAATCATTCTTTTGGCTTTGAAGTTCAATCAATAATTTTACTCAATAAAATTTGTACTATTTTTAGTTTTACAAGACAAGTAAATGTAAAAACAGAGGCAGGAAAATATTACACTGGAGACATAATGGAATGAATAGAAATGTTCCAAACTCACTACTCTTCTCTATTCTGACTTTTTCTTCACTCTCTATATTAGTGGGTGGCGCTATGACTTAACCATGAACAAGATCAACTTACATAGCTTTCAATTTAGTGGATTTACAAATAAGTAAACAGGAAACTGTAATACATTGTCACTTGCTATAGTCAGGTCAGGACAGATGTATATGGAAAACCAGACAGAAAATTAGGGGAAAAATGAATAAATCAGATAAATCACTAAAATTAAACCAGAGTAAGTTGTAAGCAGAATTAGTATCAGATGAGGAGGAAGAGCTGCTTGAAGAGCAAATACAGCTTTCTTGTGGCTGGAGTCTGGATTGCAAGAGGGGGACTGGCAACAATGAGGATGAGAAGATGAATGGAGAACCTCCATTCTAGGAAGCAGCAAGAAGAGGACTAGGCTTATCCAGAGCAAAGTGGAGACTCTGACAGGAGAGGAACACAACCAGGCGGTATTTTAGAAGATCATCCTGGGGACAGTGCTGTGGCACAGCAGGTTAACGCCCTGGCCTGAAGTGCCAGCATCCCACATGGGTGCCGGTTCAAGACCCAGCTGTTCCACTTCTGATCCAGCTTTCTACAATAGCCTGGGAAAACAGTACAAGATAGCTTAAGTCCTTTGGCCCCTGCACCTGTGTGGGAGACTTGGAAGAAGCTCCTGGCTTCTGATAGGCACAGCTCTGGCTGTTGCAGCCAATTGGGGAGTGAACCATCAGATGGAAGACCTCGACCTTGACCTCTATGTAACTGACTTTCAAATAAATAAATCTTAAAAAAAAAATCATCCTGGTTGCTTGGTAGATAATCAACTATAGGATGTTATAACAAGTTTGGTGAAAGATGTTAGTGACCTGCACTAAGGAAGTGAAGTTTGCAATGAAGGTAGATGGTATTCAAGAAATAGGGAGGGCCAGCACCGCGGCTCAATAGACTAATCCTCTGCCTGCGGCACTGGCACACCGGTTCTAGTCCCGGTCGGGGCGCCAGATTCTGTCCCAGTTGCTCCTCTTCCTGTTCAGCTCTCTGCTGTGGCCTGGGAGTGCAATGGAGGATAGCCCAAGTCCTTGGGCCCTGTACCCACATGGGAGACCAGGAGAAGCACCTGGCTCCTGGCTTTGGATCAGTGCGGTGCGCTGGCCGCAGTGGCCATTGGGGGGTGGATCAATGGAAGGAAGACCTTTCTCTCTGTCTTTCTCTCTCACTGTCCACTCTGCCTGTCAAAGAAAAAAAGAAAAAGAAAAGAAATAGGGAGGGGATTGAATTGGAAGGATTTGTTGCTTAACCAACAGGTTGTAAATGACTGGGCAGTTGGATGGATGAATGGATGGTTGTGCCAATCACTGGCACAGACAACACAGAGTAGATGTGGTTTCTGTCGATTGAGACATTGTATTTAGCCTTAGACGTGCTGGTTTTTCCAGTGCACACAAATTTTGTAAGTAGAACCCAAGAGAGAGCTGGACAGGGTCATAAGTGAAACCACGAATGTGAATGAGGCCATTCTGGAGAAGAGCATAATGCAGAGGCAGTCTAAACAGAGTCCCTAGGCACATGAGTTATAAAAGGATGGGTTAGACAAGGAATACAAAGGAACCTAGAAGGAACAGCAGGAACAGTGGTACTGGAATAGCCATGACAGTCAGGGGAGCATCATGTTGTAGGAAGGGAGCACTGCTGACCAGCAGCCCCATCCCTTTGGGCTACCTTGCAGAAGGCCAGTTGCCATGGCCATAGTGGTGGACACCAGATCATTGAAGGGTGAGAGAGATGCTAAAAAGTTCAAAGTCAGCACAAGTCACTCTTCCAACAGGTCTGACTAGGCAAGAGAGGTTATCAACTAATTCTCCTCATTTGCATAAGTCCAAAACACTAGACAATTAGCTGGGATGAGGTGATGTGGAGGAAGTCTAACTGTCCCTTGTTACTGTCTTTTGTGCAGGCAGACTGCCTTGATGAGCTTTAGACAACCTGTAAGATCCAACTCAGCACTAATGTACCAGGGCCTTTCTTCCTCACCCAAGAGGAGTGGCAGTTTTCTTCCCTTTGCCTTTCTCCTTCTACTCATGACTGATCAAAGATTACATCCCTCAGTGAGACAGGGATGGAGCAGTGTAAGAAAGAGGTCACTGAAGCTGCAAATTGGGTGAAAGCCTCTTCTCTCTTGTAACAGTTACAAAGAACCTGTGTTTCAAGAGCTCCTTAAGTCCGCAGGTCAAACATCAGAAGTCAGTTGGCCAACTCATTATGGCGTTTCAGTACTTTGAAATCTGGAATGAAGAGATGAGGTCTTTTCTTGATGAGCTTCAAGGCTCTTTCCCCAATGTACTTACCTAAATTCTTTTCCAGTCTTGAAGAGAATAGACACAGCTATTTCCACCCAGTTAGGCATCCTATCCATTTTTCTTCTTCTGAGTGTCAGGAAAGAAAAGCTGCACTGGCATTGTGATGGGCTTTGGTGCTATAATTACTCAGAGAAACCTATCACTCACAGAAAGGAATGCAGCAACTCTGTTTTCTGGGAAGCTTCACCTTTACTTTGATGGAAGTGAATATTTACAGTGGCATTTTAACCAAATAAACAACAAAAAAACCACCATTCAAGATCATCAATCTACTTTCAGATCAGGGAATTGGGATACCCCAAGAAAACAGTGATTTTAATTTCATGTTGAATTATAGTATCTTTTTTTTTTTTTTGATAGGCAGAGTGGACAGTGAGAGAGAGAGAGAGAGAGGAATTATAGTATCTTAATTTCTTAAAAAACCAACCAGTTTTGAATCTTTTCTAGCAGATAGTGTCAGTAATCTAATATATAGTTATGCTATTTAAATGTTCCTTCCACACTTAAACTTATGATCTAGCACAGGTCATCTGAATTAACGTCTATTTCATATCTTTGATAAATATGAAAACATTGATTGACAGCACACAATCTTAAACCAGAATGCCAGAATTTAAACCTCACATTCATCTTGCACCAACTATGTGACTATGTACAAATTTCTTTTCTTTTTTTTTTTCTTTCAAACTTTTATTTAATGAATATACATTTCCAAAGTACAGCTTATGGATTACAATGGCTCCCCCCCCATAACGTCCCTTCCACCCGCAACCCTCCCCTTTCCCACTCCCTCTCCCCTTCCATTCACATCGATTCATTTTCGTTTCTCTTTATATACAGAAGATCAGTTTAGCATACATTAAGTAAAGATTTCAAGTTTGCTCCCATACAGAAACATAAAGTGAAAAATACTGTTTGAGTACTAGTTATAGCATTAAATCTCAATGTCCAGCACACTAAGGACAAATTTCTTATTTTAATCCTTCAGTTTCCTCATCTGCAAAATGAGGAGTGACAAGGTAAGTTAATATCTTTAGAGAACTTAGAATGGTACTGATTACATAAAACTATGCCTAGTTAATACTACATAGTAAGTGATAAATAGAATAGTATAAGGGGATCCATCCAAATTGATTTTTTGAGGGCAGAATTTCCAAATGCACTGTAAGAAAATAGCATATTAATATCTGATGAGTACAAATATAAAAATCCTCAAAATTCTAGAAACTTAAATTTATCAGAACATATAAAAGTTTTGTTCTATGACCATGTGGAATTCATCCTTAGGATGCAAGTTTGGTACAAATCAATGTCATATACTATTATGGTAATATCAATAGATACAGAAAATAACATTTATTAAGAAAAATTTGAATTTTGCCAAAACTCTCAAATAAGAATAGAAGAAAATTTATGTACACAATAAAGGCCATTTATGAAAAAAGCTCATGGTTGACACTATAATCAGTGGGGAAAAATCTGAAAGCTTTTCCTCTAAGGTCCAGTACAAAGCAAGGATACCCACTATTGCTATTTCTATTTAATACAGTATTAAAAGTGCTAAGAAGATACAGATAAGATAAATAAAAGATTTCCAAATCAGAAAAATGAATTAAGGTCCAGGTATTGAGGCACAGTGGGTTAAGATGTCACTTGGGATGGCTGGTTTCAGTCTTGGCTGCTCTGCTTCTGATCTAGCTTCCTACTAACAGGCATCCTAAGATGCAATGTGTGATAGCTCAAGTACATGAGTGCCTACCAATCATGTGACAGACTCAAAATAAGTTCTCTGCTCCCAGCTTCAGACTGGGCCAGCCGTGATTAGGGAGTAAACCAATGGGTGAAAGATTTTCTGTCTCCATCTCTTTCTTCAATAAAAACAAAACATTTTAAAAGGAAAAATTACAATTTCCCTGTTTGAAAATGACTCAATTGTATATGCTGAAAACCTTAAAGACTTCATCAAAAATCTATTAGAAATACCAAACCAGGAGCTGGTGTTGTGTTATAGCAGGTAAAGCTGACACCTGCAGCACCAGTGTCATATGGGCACTGGATTCTGTCCTGGCTGCTCTGCTTAAGCTCCCTGCTAATGGTCTAGGAAAAGCAGTGGAAAATGGCCCAAGTACTTGGGCCCCAAACTCCCATGTGGAAGACCCAGATGAAGCTCCTGACTCCTGGCTTTGATCTGGCACAACCCTTACCATTATTAGTGGCCATTTTGGGAGCAAACCAGAAGATGGAAGCTCGCTTGCTCACTCTCTCTGCATCTCCCTTTCTTTCTTTAATCTTGACTTTCAAATAAATAAATCTTAAAAAATACCAAAGCAGTTGTGTTTCTCAATCCCCCCTGCCCTTGAAAATCCCGCCATTTATTGCCTTATATTTTGTACAAAAAAAAGTTTAAAAAGTGTAGTACTGTATACATTTATGGGATACAATGTGATATTTTGATAAACATATGTTGTTGGATGACTCAATTAGGCTATATAATATACCCCTCCCAAAAGGAAATCAATCCCATTTATAATAGCATTGATAGAATAAAATATTTAAGACTAAATTTAACCAAGAGGTGAGAAATACATATACTAAAAACTACAAAACATTGAAAGAAATTGAAGACATAAATAAATGGAAAGATATCCTGTGTTCCTGAACTGGTAGAATTAATATTATTAAATATCCATATAACCCAAAGTAATATATAGATTCAACACAATCTATGACAATTCCCATTGCATTTTTTCAAAGAAATGGCAAAAGACAGTGCTAAAATGCATAGGAAATCATAAAAGACTACAAGAAATCAAAGCTATCCTGAGAAAGAGACAAAGTGGAAGGCATTATACTTCCCGATTTCAATTATGTGGGCTTTACAATGCTGTAGAACTCAAACCAGCATGTTTCTGGAATATAAACAGATATGTAGACCAACGGAATAGAATTGAGAGCCCAGAAATAAGCTAATGAATGTAGACTCAACTAATTTTTGGCCAGAGCACTGGAATATATAATGAGGAAAAGACAATCTGTTTCATAAATGTTGTTAGGAAAACTGGATAGCCACATACAAAAGTGATTTTTAGATACTCATCTTACACCAGACACAAAATGATCAACTTAACATGGAATGAAGACTGCAATGGAAAACAAACCATAGAATTAGAAGAGAGCTTAGGGGAAAGCTTCTGGACCCCTGTCTGGATGATTATTTTTCAGGCTCTACACCCAAAGCCCAGACAACTAAAGCGATAATAAATACGTAGAATTACGTCAAACTAAAGAGCTTCTGTGCAGAAAAGGAAACAAAGAACAAAACAAAAGGTGACCAGGCCTGGTAGAAGTATTGGCAAAGCATCTGTAATGCACATTATCTTTTCATTCCATTTTCCATTGATGCTTTGAAGCCCCTTCCTGTGGGATACAGTGTTAATATATGAATACATAAAGAAGCTATACAGCTCAATAGCAAAAAAAAGGACTCTCCATAGCTAAGACTCACAGAAACGCAAAGCTTAATCCATGTCAGTCAATCAGCAAAAAGACAAGAAATAAGTGTTGGTGAGTGTGGAGAAAACAATCCCTTATATACTATTGCTAAAATTTGAATATGGAAAATGAAAATTTTTTATACAGGAAACAGTATGGGGCTTTCTCAAATTTTTTTAGAATTAAAATTAAGATGATCACATAATCTAGTACCTGGTTATATATCAAGAAAAAATTAAATCCGTACCTCACAGATGTATCTGCATTTTCCTACTCATTGTGGCATTATTCACTGAAGTCACTATAAGGAAACAAACCGAGTGTAGACAGGTACTTGGATAAAGAAATTGTGATCTACACACAAAAAGGGAATAGTATTCAGCCTTTAAAAATTCTTTGGTGCTTCTTTAATGATAAAACTTGTTTTCAAAGAAAAAATTAAAACTTATTATTGCCAAAAGAAAAATAAGAAGGAAATAGGAGGAAGAGGGAGGGAAGGAATATATGGAGGGGAGAGTTATTATGTTCTTAAAACTGTATGTATGAGACACATGAAATTTGTTCCATTTATATAAATAAAAAATTTAGAAAAAATGAGAAAACCTGGGGTCAACACTGTGGCGCAGAACATTAAGTCTCCACCTGCAGTGCTGACGTTCCATATGGGTCCAGTTCTAGTCCCAGTTACTCCACTTCCTATCCAGCTCCCTGGTATTGCACCTGGGAAAGCAGTGGAAGATGGCCCAATTGCTTGGGGCCCTGCACCCATGTGGGAGGCCCAGAAGTAGTGCCTGGTGCTGTCTTTGGCCTGGCTCAGCCTTGGGCCATTGCTGCCATTTGGGGAATGAACCAGTGGATGGATGATCTCTCTCAATTTCTACCTTTCAAGTTATTAAATCTTTTTAAAAAATAAAGAAATTTGCCATTTGCAACATTACACATGAACCTGAAAGATATCAAGCTAATAGCCAAAATTAGAAAAAAAACTAAGTCACTAATCTCACTTATATGTGAAATCTAAAAAGTTGAATGCAAGAGGCAGAGAGTAGAATGGTTTTTACCAGGGCAAAAGAAACAAAGATATTGATCAAAAAAGGGTGCAAAATTACAGTTACATAGGATGAATAAGTAGAGAAATTGAATGCATAACCTGATTATATTTTAAAAAAAAAAAAAAAAAGCGTGGGCCAGCGTCACGGCTCAATAGGCTAATCCTCCGCCTGTGGCGCCAGCACACTGGGTTCTAGTCCTGGTTGGGGAGCCGGATTCTGTCCCGGTTGCCCCTCTTCCAGTCCAGCGCTCTGCTGTGGCCTGGGAAAGGCAGTGGAGGATGGCCCAAGTGCTTGGGCCCTGCACCTGCATGGCAGACCAGGAGAAGCACCTGGCTCCTGGCTTCGGATCAGCGCGGTGCGCCGGCCGCAGTGCGCCAGCCACAGCGGCCATTGGGGAGCTAACCAATGGTAAAAGGAAGACCTTTCTCTCTGTCTCTCTCTCACTGTCCACTTGTCAAAAAAAAAAAAAAAAAAAAACAGTGTGAAATTAATCTTAAATAATTATTTAATATTTATTTGAAAGGTAGAGTTACAGAGAGGCAGAGGCAGAAAGAGCAATCTTCCATCCTCTGGTTCACTCCACAGATGGCCACAATGGCCACAGCTGCACCAATCTGAAGCCAAGAACCGGAAGCCTCTTCCAGGTCTCCCACATGAGTGGAGGGGCCCAAGGACCTGGGCCATCTTCTACTGCTTTCCTACGCCATAGTAGGGAGCTGGATTAGAAGTGGAGCATCCAGGACTCTATTGGGCACCCATATGGGATGATGGCACTGTAGGCAGTGCTTTCCCCTCTATGCCACACCATCGACCCCAACCTGGTTTACTTAATACTTTGTAATGCACTGAAAATTTGTTATGATTTTAGGTGTTCTCATAGCAACAGAAAGGTAAACACAGGAAAGAATGGATGTGTTAACTTGCTTAATTGAAATGCTGATTTTGTTATGCGTATGTGTAACAAAACATTATATTCTATGCTTTTTATGAATAAAGATTTTAAAACTTAAAAATCTGTTAAAGTATTTATTCTATCAGGCTAAAAAACAAATATGGTCTTTATGATTTTCCTTTCTAATTATAGATAGTTAAATAATGTATTACCACGAGCAATATTTCGAATATGAAGTAGAACATACCAGTTGCAGGGTTCCTAATGTGTATTTTTGAAGTACATTTCTGAATAAATGCGACAGAAAAAGAGGATCGGTCCCAAGTGGTGAAGTTCAGTGTTGGGGACTCTGAGAGGCTCCTCACCTGCTGTGTCACCAAATAAAGACTGTGCTGCTTGTTAAAAACAACAACAACAAAAAAAATCTGTTAAAGTGAAACACTTCAGAATGCCCACTGGCTTAAGTCACACCCAGGTTGCACTTTACTGAGGATAAACTCCTTTAGGGCAGAGTTTTTTCCACATCAGTATCTTCTGTGTTGTCTGCCCTGTTTGTCCACATAAAGTGATTTCTCAATAAGGCTTTCTTGATTTTAATTTGCTCCATAAGAACCAAAGGCTGCATAACATTGGAAAATTGGAACCAGGGAGTTTTCTAACTGCAAGCCAAAAGAAGGTGTTGCAAGAATCCAACTTTAATAACAGCACCATATGCAAACAGTGGTCATTGCTAATCCTGGCTATGCCTTTCATGCTAATAGCAAGCATTTGCAAACACTGAAGTGTGATAAATGCTGCTGTCATGGGTTATAAATGTATATTTATTATGACCAAGCCATTCTGGTTTACAATTGAATTCTCCCTGTGATCTCACTGTCTACATCTTGTGTGCATAATTCAACTCAGCTTGGACCTTCAGAGCCCCCAGGGACACACCACACATGCCTCCTTGTCAGGCACACCCACCTGAATCCTTTCTCCCTGACTCACGCAACCCTGCTAATGTCTTCATTATCTTCTTGAGCCGTTACTCCCCAGTGGAGTTGCATCTGGCTTAAGGATTTGGAGAATTGGGCAGCAGGAATGGAATTCCTGAATATCTCTTATTGCCAATTGGGATTAACATTTGGTTGAACTAGACATGCATTCAGCTTCTACGAACTGCAGAGCAGAGTGACCTGGAATATGGGTCCAGCAGGACTGCTGACCAAGCCTTGAGTCCCCAAGGTGCCTCCTGCTCACAGCCAGGATTTAGAATTCATACTGTTATCCTTCATTGTGTCGCAAGAACGGACTTTCATTTTGTTCTTTATTCTATCCGTTGCTCAGTGAGGATACTACTATTAAACGGAACTCACAAACTTTATCTTATCAGAGGATTAAAAAGTGAGGTAAAAGACTTTTAAAGCAATAAAGAAGCTTTCTAACTTGGCAAGGTCTATTTTTCTCTGGACGTGGTTGAATTTTAAATTGTCAAAAGCAATGTTCCCCAACACGCGATCTTGGAATGCTGTTTCTAAAGAATGTTAATGGTATTTATTCTAAGGAGAAAAATGGAAGAGGGTTGCAGTCTCCAAGAATGACTGGGCAAAGCAGCATGGAATCCACACAATTAAGCAGGTTGCTGCTCTGCTGAAAGTCCCAGACCTGGACAAACAACAGTGCCGTGTGCTTACCGCAGGTGGCAGGGGTTCAGAGTGCTGCCATTTCTGATGGGAGCTCCATGGTGTTCATGGGTAAGAATATCCCTCTAAGGCCATCGCCACTGATAGGCTCAAATACATCACGCATATGCATGAGCTATCAAGTTGCTGATCATTTTGATTCGCCTTAGTGCCAAGATGGGGGAGGACTATTACCTGCATTCTTCTGTGATGCTCTTGTGGCCTTGGTACAATAGAGTAACCAAGGAACTGAGTGACTGGATTAGGGCATGGGTCAATCAGCTCAACATGCTCACATCAATTTCACCTGGCAACTTTTCTGTGTCATAATCAAAAATCAAGCAAAGCTAACAATCTCCTTGGCCCTATCTATAGCTAATCAGCATTACACTTAGGAGTGAACAAAAAAAGGAAATTTGACAAAGAAAGGCGTAAGCAGATGTAATTTTCTTTTAGAAATAAAATTGAAAAGCTGCTATTGTTCACCTAGGAACCAGATTTTCTCTGTATTTCCAGAATCAACTGGTATTTCAAAAAAAGTTGAAAGCACAAATTGATATCATGGTGATTTCTCATTCCAGTGACAGTAGAAAATGATTTATCTTTGGGAGCCATAAAAGGAGAAAACATTCTACTGTCATGCTTGTGGTAAGGAAGGGGGTGAGGGCAGGGGCAAGAAGCCAAGACAGAAAAATACTCATCTTGTCTCCCAGTGCTGGGTGTGTCCTGAAACAGTATCAGGTTCTCTCATTCATATGTGAGAAGGTTTTTAATTCATACAAATAAGAATATCACATTAGCCTTCAGGGTCTCACAACAGTCCTAAAAGATGGTAAAAGTGGTTACTCATCTTGTGTTTGAGGGATAGTGCTGTCTCAGCACCTATGGGCATTACTATATCGGGATCTGTTTTCCTGGTACTAAGGAGTTGGCACAAACAAAGCAGTTTCTATTTAATAGAATGTGCCTTGAAATGGCAACTAGGGTTATGGATTGGCAAGGGCCCTAGTAATACCTTCAAGGACAGCAACCAAGGAGTCAAAATCTCATCCAAGTTCAGGGCTCACACTATCAGAGACAGGAACTGAAAGCTCACAGACTGAGAGATTACTGATGGTGGTTTCCTCCTCCAGACAACTGTTGGGAACAGGAACAGGAGTGCTACCACACTGAATGCTCACCTACTGACCAAAATCTCATATATCATATGCTCATACTTATCACAAACCATGTAGAAGTCTAACAGACTACACAGAAGGCATAGGATACAAAATAAAATATGGTGGCCAGCGCTGTGGCATAGTGGGTAAAACTGCCGCCTGCAATGCTGGTATCCCATATGGGCACTGGTTCGAGTTCTGGCTGCTCCAATTCCAATCCAACTCTCTGCTATGGCCTGGGAAAGCAGTAGAAGATGGCCCAAGCCTTTGGCCCCTGTGCCTGTATGGGAGACCCAGAGGAAGTTCCTGGCTTTGGATTGGCGCAGCTTCGGCCTTTGCGACCAATTGGGGAGTGAACCAGCAGATGAAAGACCTCTCTCTCTCTCTGCCTCTCCTCTCTCTGTGTAACTCAAATAAATAAATATTTCAAAAAAAGAAAATGATTAGGTAGACTAAGTTTTAAGCATGCTTTATAATGCAAATGTGCATAAAATGAAGTTAACTAATGCAATGTAATACATGAACCTTTAATAAATTACTAATAATGAAAGTAAAATATTATTTGATTATTGTAAAGAAGTTCAGTCTCTGGGGCCAGTACTGTGGTTTAGTAGGTTAAGCATCAACTTGCAGCACTGGAGTCCCATAAGGGCATTGGTTCGAGCCTCTGCGGCTGCTTCACTTCCAATCCAGCTCCCTGCTGATGGCCTGGGAAAGCAGTGGAAGAAGACCAAAGTGCTTGGGCCGCTGCATCCATGTGGGAGACCCAGAAGAAGCTCCTGGATTCGGATTGATGCAGCTCCTGCCGTTGCAGCTATTTGGGGAGTGAACCAGCAAATGAAGTCCTCTCTGTCTGTAACCATGCCTTTCAAGTAAATATATCTTTAGAAAAAAAAAAGTTCAGTCTATCTCCGCATTTGTATGCATACATTTCTTTATAACTAAAAGGTAGAAACTAGTCAAATTTCTGTGAACTGATAAATGGATAAACTAAAGGTGATATGTCCATCTATTATTGAGAAGTAAAAGAGGAATGAAATATTCTTACACGCTACAACACGTATGAACACTGGAAACACCACACCAAGTGTTAGGAATTGATAAGTGACCTCATAGTGTATGATTCCACTTCTCTAACATGTCTTGGATGACAAAACCCATAAGGGCAGACCATAAATTAGTGGCTCCTGATGCTATGTATTAGCTCATTTTTCATTTCTATGACAAAATTTCTAAAGCTGGGCCTTGTGAAGCCATGAGGTATATTTAGCTCATAGTTCTAGAGGTGGAAAGTCAAAGATGAGATGGCTCCATTAGCTCAGGCTCTAGTGATTGCCAAATGGCCGATAGCATCATAACAGGAGCACATGTGTAAGCATAGAGGGACTGAGGTTCTCAAGGCCCCCCGGGGGTGCCCCTTCAGTGACCTAAAGATGTCCTAGCAGGCCCCACCTGCAAGAGTCTCCTCATCACCTCTCAAAATCCCCACACCACAAGCCAAGTCTCCAACACACAAGCCCTTATGGGATGCACCCAAACCACATCTAAACCACAGCATGTTGGAAGAGGCGGGAGACGATGAGGGATGACTGTTACTGGGCACAGCGTTTCTTTTGGGGATGGTAAGATGCATGAGATGTGGTAACAATTGCACAACTCTGAATGTGCAAAAGCTATTGAAGTGTACAATTCAGTGGGTGAATCGGGCAGAATTTAAAATATACCTCAATAAAGCCATATATGCTCTCCCTACAGCATGCTCTTCAGTGATCATATTCCTCTATGCTGGTTAAAGTTCTCTATGTGTGTTTCTCTACTTCTTTAATCTTCAAATAATTCCCACTCTCCTGTGATAAATTGGGTTAAGCCATGCTATTATTTTTGAACAAGAGCTGCAATTTTTTATTGGCAGGGGCTATATTTTGTTTCAAAGTACACCTTCCAGTTTGTCATCCTCTTTTCTGGTCCAGGAACAGTCTGATGCAGCACTGACTACAATGGTTTCTGTTTGTGTTGAAATCTTGCTGACTTGGGGAGTCTAAAGTCTAAATTAGAAGATTAGTTTTTTTCATTTCCTTGTATTGCAAATAAGTCAATATGACAGCAGACTATGAACCATGCAAGCACAGAGCTGCCTGTGACTGCATGCTATCAGTGGCTTGGGGTCAGGGAAGGAAAAATGGCATACAGAGACCCATGGCTGTTGAATTCAAGGCCTCTGTGATTTGAGGTTCGAAATTACTTGCTATCACAATAAAATTATCTGTAGTTCAGAAATAGGAAATTGTTTAAAAAATAATTCAAAGTAACTTCAAAAGGACAATTTGAGTTATGGCAATCAACAGTCCTGCTGTGACTACAGTGGTATCTGGGTGCTATTCAGGTGAGGGTCACTATGGATGACATTGCCCAAGTGTGGGTTAATCTGCCCATATCAGAGGGCTGGTGTGACTCCCAGTTACTGTTCCTTCTGATTCAGGTCTCTGTTACTGCAACTGGGAAGGCAGCTGAAAGCGGTCAAGTTCTTGGAACCCTCGTACCCAGGTAGGAGCCCCAGATGGAGTTCCTGGCTCCTGGTTTTAGTCTTGTCCAGACCTGACCATTGCAACCATTTAGGAAGCAAAGCAGTATATGGAGGATCTGTGTGTGTGTGTGTGTGTGTGTGTGTGTCCTTCTCTGTCACTCTGCCTTTCAAATAAATACAATTCAGAAATCCTTAAAAAAATCAGCAGCCTCTGTTGACGACATGCCTAGTGCAGTCCAGGTCTTTGAGATCCATGGTCATCTCCTGTCAGGTGTCAGCCTTCCCCTCCAAGGCCAAGGGCTCCATGGTGAGGAGACATCCCTACTTATATATCCTCAGACTGCACATTACCTCGTTTCCCTCTACTGCTCCCTTATGACCCCCTCAAAGATTTCAGGCACTAGGAAATTTAAATCCTGGAGCCAACTTCTCCAAGGCAATTCATTTTTTAATCCAGCTAAGCACATATCTTCATGAGCAAGAGAACACCTTGACCTGGAATACAGTAAGAGCAAAATGATCTCTAATTTATTCTGTCATAGCTGGACTCACTCTCTAACAGTACACTCCCAATACTTCTGTAGTTGTGTAACACAAACTGTGTCATCCAATTTGCCATGGACTGACCTTTCACATTCCCGTGACACACATTAGTCAGCACTGATGATTGCTCAACACTGCTCACTCTGCTCCCTTGCTGCATCTCAGTCATTCCATTAGCATGACCCGCTGTACCTCGTGCCAGTGTACTGTGTGCCCCTTTCCCTCCGGCCTCTGCATTATGCTGTCATCTCCAGCCTCGTCTGTACCAGAAGGGCTTCTCTGGTCAAGCTTTCACTCCAGGTCACGGATGTCCCCATGTGTGAATTCCTCTGTGCATTTCCTCCTTTTTTTTGTAGCTTTTGCTCTCCTAGGTTATTCTTATTTCCTTATTTTCCAGACTTCATAATTCTTTTTTATCCAACAGGTAGAGTTATAGACAGTGAGAGAGAACAGAGAGAAAGGTCTTCCTTCTGTTGGTTCACTCCCCAAATGGCCACCACGGCCGGTGCTGCGCTGATCCTAAGCCAGGAGCCAGGTGCTTCCTCCTGGTCTCCCACGCGGGTGCAGGGCCCAAGTACCTGGGCCATCCTCCACTGCACTCCCGGGCCACAGCAGAGAGCTGGACTGGAAGAGGAGTAACTGGGACTAGAACCAGCTCCCATATGGGATGCCAGCGCCACAAGGCAGAGGATTAACCAAGTGAGCCATGGCGCCAGCCCCCATAATTCTTAATAATTAGGATTATAGTACAGTCTTGTAACTCTAACATGGAATTTCTACTATTCATCTTTTGTGGCTGCCACACAAATTCTGGACATATCAGACTGAAGCTTGGATTAATAAATGCTTACGATTTCAACTGACCTTCCCCACCACCCAGTGGATTTTTTACTCATTTTTATATTCCAGTAGTTAAGTGTGTTTGTGTGTTTGTCTATACTCTGTGTGTGTGTGCACACGTGTGTTGGAAGCAAAGACTAAATAAAAGATCTGAGTCACCTTCTTATACCGGAAGGGGAATTAAATCCCTAGAACTGTCAAGTGGATACCTCAAAATGTTAAAAAGTCTAAAATAAATAATACTTGCATTGGGACTGCCATTGTGGTGCAGTGGGCTATGCCACCACTTGTGATGCTGGCATCCCATATCAGACTGCTGATTTGAGATCTGGCTACCCCATTTCTTATTGAGCTCCCTGCTAATGCGCCCAGAAAAGCAGCACAAAGTGGCTCAAATACCACCTATGTGACAGACTCAGATGGAATTCTAGTCTCCTGGATGAATCTAGACCCACCCCTACTGCTGTGGCCATTTGGTGAGTGAACAAGCACATGGACAGTCACTACTGGTCCCTCCCTCTGTCTCGTTCTTTTAAATAAATATTTTTAAAAAAATAAATACAGTAACTCATCTTGCAGGCAACTGGGCATTCTAATCCCTGCTCTATTCAGATTGTATAGGTAAGTCTATTTTAGGGATTTTTGTTCTTTCTCCTCCTAAGCTAGTTGTAAGCAACCATTTTATCAGCTAGACACACATTTTCAACCAAAGCTACTGACTTAAAAGTTGCAGGCAGAAAATGAACATGTTCATCAGATAACCTAGCCTCACACTAGGTAATATCAAAGATTGAAAATAGCCTGGGGCCGGCGCTGTGGCTCACTTGGTTAATCCTCTGCCTGCAGCGCTGGCATCCCATATGGGCACCGGGTTCTAGTCTTTTTTGCTCCTCTTCCAGTCCAGCACTCTGCTGTGGCCTGGGAGGGCAGTAGAGGATTGCCCAGGTCCCTGGTCCCCTGCATCCAAATGGGAGACCAGGAGGAAGCACCTGGCTCCTGGCTTCGGATCTGTACAGCACCGGCCGTGGTGGCCATTTGGGGAGTGACCCAATGGAAGAAAGACCTTTCTCTCTGTCTCCCTCTCACTGTCTGTCTAACTCTACCAGTCAAAAAAAAAAAAAAAAAAAAAAGTAAAGAAAAAAGAAAAAAAATAGCTTGATATCTTTGACTCTGCATAAATACATGACAATCAAATTAAGTATATCACAATAAACCCAGAATATCACAAGGTCATACATTTTTCAGATGGATGCTATCGACAATTGAAACTTAAATTGAAACTTACGAGAAGCCAGAAAAATTGAAGTTAGTCAGTTGATGAACTCTTAGGGCTAGAATCATGAGACGTTTTTATGGACAGGTGGTAACACAGTGGAAGAGTGGGAGAGAACATAGGGAAAAGGTAGGGAAAGAAGCAGATGTGAGAGAGTGCAAAGTGCATAAATGGGATGGAGGAGGGGGGAGAAGAGAGAAAGGAAGGGAGGTAGAGAGGGAGAGACATCAGTAAGGGCCATGTAACACCTGTACTGCACACCCTCTGGAATGGAGTGGCCCTGGAGGCTTCAATGGAAATCAAATTCCTGAGAATACCTCACTTCATTTCCCTTGAGCCCATTCTTCTTTTCTGTAAAGGAAGGGAAAGTTTGACCCCAAGGTCACCAAAGTTCCTTTATAACAGAAAATTTGAAAATTCTAGGAAAGGTCACACTATAAGCCAAATGACACCTGGGCACCAACAGCATGTATTTACATTCCAAACACATTCCAGGACCCCCTCCCCCCAGGGCATTTGAAAAGGCCTTTGATTGTGTCAAAAAAAAAAAAAAAAAAAAGACTTAAATATGAGCTTCTCTTTGGACTTGGTTAAAGTGTTCTTTTCTTCCTTGGTAAAGGGCCTCTCTCTGAAAAAGCCATCTGGGAAATGTTCACCTGGAGTTTCCATGCAGGGTAGAAATGCACACTAACTGCCTCGAAAGAGTACAAATCTACCCCTGGTCACTGGCTGCCATCTAAACCCTAAATCACTGTCAGCTGCAAGGAGACATATGTGTTGGGATGGGTCCCATTCAATTAGTGTTTCTCAGTTGAACTCCAGAGCGAATGAGTGCCTAAGCCAACTCTTAATAAACACACCAGATTTTAGCATCTGGAAGGAAGGTGATCCAAAACAAATGATATGATCCACATCGCATGTGCTCTGGTGTAGTTATCCGATTCCTGAGCAGTGACCAAGCTCTCAATGTGGAGGACGAACTTTTAACCTAACAAATGACAACTCAGCAAGCAACAGCTGCATCATCCTATCGCCAATGGAACTACAAAAACTCTAATAAAATGAATTGTGTTTACAGTGGTATTAGCACTTCAAAAATGGCCATTTCATTTAGCAGGCAGAAAACAAGAAGGCCTGCTGCAATCCCAGGGCTCAGCTCCTCTTTGGGAGATAAACCCTGCGTTGGCAAGGCAGTTAAGCCTAATGTCATCCCTTCTGCTCAGCTGGCTACTTGCTTCTGTCTTTAGCTTTATTTTGAATCTTTGCTAAGGAAGGAAGACTTGGTCTGAGAGGGTTAATGGTGTGGCACATGCCCTGTTTTCAACTCATTCAAATGGAACTGACATTGCTTGATGGTGTCACAAGTTTACATGCTCCCCTGTGGACATCCCCAATCCTGCAGTGCTAGGCACTTTCAGGTAGTTATTGACTGACTCTGCAGATTCAGTTATGCCAATGATATTATGTGGTCCATCTCTTGATTACTTAATGCAGTCTCCGGGGTCATGACAATATGTACATTAAAATAGGTGGTATAAATGCAGCTGGAGGTAATTTTTGTAAAAGCTGCTGTACCCAAATGGGAGGTGTCTCAAATTCAGTTAAACAAAGTGTTCCAGTGAAAATGATGCATTATCCTAAAAGCTATTTGGATGATGATTTCTGTTATGGACAAAATGACCAAATGAAAACAGTAAATTGATAACTAATCCATTAATGTCTATATGCAGGGGTCTGAATGGACATATTTTCTTTACAGAAAGTCTCCTTTTCAAGCTAGAATAGGGAAAATCTTGATATCTAATCAGTAAGCAGAATTCAAAAAGAATTTTTCTCTTAAATATCAAAGGCATAGCTAAATGCTTGATATGGACAATGACTGGAGTAACCCACATGGTGGGAGATGAATTTAACTACATCCTCTGTCAGTTTCTTTCTAGTTTTTATTAGTTCATTATTCTCTGAAATCAATCCACTTTTTATTTAAAAAATTTTTCATTTTATTTGAAAGGTAGAGACAGACCAACTTCCAACCATTGGTTCACTACTGAAATGCTCACAATAGCTAGGGCTGAACACCCAGAACTCATTCTGAGCCTCCCATGTGGGTGACAAGGACCCAGTTATGTAAGCCATCATCTGTCCTATAGGGTATATGTTAGCAGGGTGCAGGATCAGAATCAGTATAGCTGGGACTCAAACTGGGCTCTGATATGAGATGTAGGCATTCCAAGTGGCGATTTAACCACTATGCTGAGCACCTGCCCCATGGCTTGTTATTTTTTATTCACTTTTTTGTTTTTTTTGGAACCAGTCAAATGAATTTTTACTCCTCATCACCAACCTTTTCTTCTTAAAAAATTTAACCCTCCTATTTGGCCTAAAAACATTGACCAAAAAGCCAATGAAGATTTGGGAGAAACTTCAAAGCTCAGATAGTGGGAAGAGAGGTCTCTGGTTCTGAGAGATTCTAGGGACTAAGATTGTTAAATATTCCTGGAGCAATTTAAGGCTGTACATCTTTTCTTATGGATTCACCCTTTGTTACATACACTAACACTAGGACTTGCACACATTTCCATTAGGTCTTTGGGCAGTTAATGTGTCCTGTATTTCTTAAAGTGCTGAGACTCACAGCCCAGAATCAGAACACTTCTAGGTGCCATTCAGTGTCTCGTCCCTATATGTTATTTTTTTAAGTTATTAATTTGAAAGGCACAGTGATGGAGAAGGACAGGGAGAAAGAGAAGTCCTCCATTTGCTCGATAACTTCCCAAATTCCTGAAGCCAGGAGCTCCATTTAGATCTCCTACATGGGTATAAGGGACTCAGGTACTTGAGCCATCATTTGCTGTCTCCCAGGCACATTAGCAGGAAGCTGGATCTAAAGTAGAAGAGCCAGGACTTGATCCAAGATGCTACAATAAGGGACATGGGCATATCAAGCTGTGGCTTAGCCAACTGAGCCATGATGCCTGCCCCATTTCTTTAATTAATGTATAAAAAGTATCTGAAACTGCAAAAACAGATCCAGATTTTTTAAATTAAAGGATAATTATTCCCAGACTACATTATAGTTGCTTTCATGGTCTTGCTAACCTAACTCTTAGAGAGCAAAGTATATTCTGGTATCATAGTCGTATATCCTATTGATTCTGTAGTAAATGAGAGGCATAAAAGAAGGGGTGTATCAACCAGAAGAGTAAGGTAATTACCTCTCCAGGAAACTAACCCAATTAGTCAGAATGGAAAAAAATACCAAAGGAACTGGTTTTTGATTAGGAATTGATCCAGGACAAATATCCAGCCAGCATGATTTCACAGGCCAAGGTTTTTGAGTCAAAGACTGGTTGTGAAACATCTAGGCTGTTGTTAAACCCCAAAAGCTCCACGCTCTTTTCCATCTATTCACCAGTCTCATGAACTCAGATCATGGGACTCTAACATTTCTTTAAAAATAAAAGAACTTGAGCAATTCTCCTGTGGTCTATGCAAACCACAACTCTTGTGCCAGTTGAATGTTACTGTTGAGTGGTTTCATCTTCAATAGCAGTGATGGACAAGTTCCTCTTTGCTGACCCCACTGCCATCTGTCATTCCAGATTCCACCTACAGTGCATTGTCTGAGCCACACTGAACAGGTTTCACCCCGGTCAAGGTCAGTGCCCAACCAACCAGAATTGACGGGGTCATTGCAAATATCCAAATTACTTCCAAATGGAGGTGCTGACAGACACAGTTAATGAGCACTGTTTTGTCAGACTTGTTGATGACCTTTGACAGCATCTTTCTTCCAGACTGCCAAGATTAGTCTAATTTTTCTCCCTCTGACATTAGGTGGTATCTGATACTTAAATGCACATTTGAAGGTAATCTGAATAGTGTCTGAAGATGCATTTACAGAAGTTGTGAAATGGATGGTGTCGTTACCCATCCATTAGTTAAGAAAATATTTCATTTGTTTATCTTAAGAAGGATCTAAGCCTGTACCTCTGTTAAGTGTTAATGGAGACACAATGTGAGATACATGAACCTGAATGCGTGTAAGTACAGACCAATGAGGAAAGCAAATACTCTTACTTCTAAGTATTATCATGCACCTTCCTTTTCTACCTGGGCCCCGCCTATGCTGGCCAGTAAGTTGCAGTATATAAAAGAATAGATCATTCAAAGCTTTAATTTATTATTCTAAAACAACACCCCACTTATCTGGTGCTTGGATATTGTGACAGAACTATCAGGCATATCACCAAATAGATGCTTTAGATCACAACATTATCCTTTCACAATTCCAATTACCCTCTGCGATCAATCAGCGAGAGCTAAACAATCTTAGGAAGATATGGAGAATGATCGGTAATTAGAGGATGAGGGATAATTGGCAAGTCCACAGTTCAACACAAAATAGAAAAGTTTCAGATATATTCTAGTTAACTTAAAATTATTCTACCCAGAAGCTTTCTATTTATCTCCCTTATCTGTGCACAATTGCCTGAGTGTTACCACAAACCACTAAGTTGTTCAAAATTTCTCCTATAAAAACAATTGACTTGTTTTAATTGTCCACAAAATTAAATTGCATCAAGAGAAATCAACACAACTATCTCCTTAGCCTCCAAAGGAAGTTCTGTGCTCTCCCCTTACTCTGCTTCCTTGCCTCAGTTTTAACCTCTGTTCATTAACAGATTCTTACTAGTAGATGCCTCTCAGATTCTATTGTTCATCTTTCTTCTCTCCTGAATCTCAAAGTCTACTTTACAAGTACTTTAGATGAGATCAACTTAGAGGAATTTGCTTAGAATATCACTTATGACAGATTGCATTTTCTTACAAAAAAGATGGCCTTCATAGATATTTACTCAATTCGTCCTCTTATTTTTAAATAAACTCACTGTTGTACTGTCTTCTCCCTCAAAAGGCAGTCTAACTGAAGTCAGATTTATGCTCCTCTTTCAACTCATTACCTATTTTTACTTCTATGAGATTTTTGACTTGAGAGGTAGAGTTATAGAGAGAAAGTTCTTTCATCCACTGGTTCACTCCCCAAATGGCTGAAACTGCTGGGCTGATCTGAAGCCAGAAGCTTCTTCCAGGTCTCCCAAGCAGGTACAGGGGCCCAAGCACTTGGGCCATGTTCCACCGCTTTCCAAAGCCATAGCAGAGAGCTGGATTGGAAGAAGAGTAGCTGGGACTTGAACCAGCACCCATATGGGATTCCAGTGCCTCAAGCAAAGGCTTAGCCCACTATGCCACAGTGCTGTCCCCTCAATACCCATTTTTAAAAATCACTGCAAGGCCGGCGCCACGGCTCAATAGGCTAATCCTCCACCTAGCGGCGCCAGCACACCAGGTTCTAGTCCCGGTCAGGGCACTTTTGGATTCTGTCCCGGTTGCCCCTCTTCCAGGCCAGCTCTCTGCTGTGGCCCGGGAAGGCAGTGGAGGATGGCCCAAGTGCTTGGGCCCTGCACCCCATGGAAGACCAGGATAAGCACCTGGCTCCTGCCTTCGGATCAGCGTGGTGCGCCGGCCGCAGCGCACCAGCCGTGGTGGCCATTGGAGGGTGAACCAACGGCAAAAGGAAGACCTTTCTCTCTGTCTCTCTCTCTCACTATCCACTCTGCCTGTCAAAAAAAAAAAAAAAATCACTACAAAGCTAAGTTCAGACTTTGAGAACAGAATTATCTAATATGTAGGGAACAAATTCAAAGTTAACCGAGACAATGAGCAATGAAATAGAAGCCTTAGTATAGAGGTAAAGTTTTGGACGATGACAGAATCCTTCAAATTCTTCTTTGTAATATCCTTGTGTTACCATTCTTCCTTGTAGCATGAACTGTCTCTGTGGAGAATATCTGCTACTCCTGTACTCTGAAGGCCAATTGTGTCAATCTTTTCTTGGCCTGGCATTCAGTGACATCCTGTTAGGTAGCCTGAACTTGGCTATGGAAATAGGCAGGTGCTGCATATCCAGGCTTTGTTTCTCCTTCCTTCTTCTGGGAAGACAATTGTGACAGGATTAAGAGTTCATCATTGGCCTTAACTTTGTCCTCATCCCGTTCATGTTAAGTCTTGGGGAAAATAATTTTGCCTTATTTTTGTCTTTAAGATGGCCATATGGGGTGAGCATTTGGCCTAGCAGTTGGACTGCCAGCGTCCTATATCAGAAAACATGGGTTTACTACTTAGCACTGGCTCCTTACTCCAGCTTCCTGCTAATGCAGACCCTAAGAGGTAGCAGTGATGGCTCAAGTAATTAGATTCCTGCCACTCATGTGAGAGACCTGGATTAAATCTTCTAAATGTTTCTTAAATAAAAAATCTAGCAATTTCATCATGGTGCTCGGTTCATAATGTGAGCTCAATAAACATTCATTTAAAAAAAGAAAAAGAAAAAGAAAAATCATATTAGTTTAGTGAAACTTATGAGCAATAAACAGATCTTGGGTTTTTGGAGAAATTTTCTCTATTACCAGAAAATAAAAGACATTGTACACTAAGATAAATTGCATATTCTTCATCTATTTCACCTGTCCAAATTGAAGATAATTTTTTAAAAATTGTACTTACTTCTTATTTGTGAAGCAGAGGGAGCATCTGTCTATCAGTTCACTCTCCACATGCCTGCAATGCCCCCTAGCTGGGGCCAAACCTGGGTGTCAGGAACTCAATCCAGATCTCCTGAGTGGTAGGAGATCTCTCACTTGAGCTACTACCATGGTGCTCAGTGTGTACGTTAGCAGGAAGCTGGAACCAGGAGCTGAACTGAGAAGTGAATCTGGCTACTCCAATATGAGATGTGGATGTCTTAACTACTAGAGCAAACTCCTGCCCCTCTAGATACTTGCTTGCAGATGAAACAGTTTGACTGTGAAAGAAGGGTAGGAAAAAAAGTTAATTCTCTTTCCCCTTCCTCCAAAATCTACCTTCATCTTCTGCATCATGATGTAAAAAGTAGGGCACCTGCCAGGAGCTTGTTAGAAATTTAGAACCTTCCAGATGAACCCAGACCCATGGCATGAGAAGCTACTTTTTAACAAGGCTCAGAGGGGATTCATACACACACTCAAACACTCGAATCGAGCAGACAGACACAAGGGACAGATGGAGGGATGGCAGGATTGGGGGTGGGGTGGTAATATGGTGCTGCGTTACGTCGGAGGCACAGTATTTCAGTTATCAGGCCCCACTATGCTAGCTCCTCTGCAAAGAGTAGTCACAGAAGATGGACTTGAGCTTTTGAAATGTCTTTTTTATCCTCTATACCTGTGGCTACTTGTCTTACTCCTGGCACCTGTTTTAATAGAATGTGATGCTAACGAGGTAGTAATTCTCAACTACTGCTGAGACATTCGGAGATGATAGTTGTTGTCACCCTAAAGATAAAACTCCTCTTTTTTTCACCATGTAAAATAATGAAGATTGGGGAAAACTATGTTCTTTCATTTTGGCTCAGTTTCTCATTGGGGCCACATGTAGCTGAGCAAAGCCAAATGAGACTGACCCCAAAAACATGGTCTAGCTAGACAACAACAGAATAACAGTCAGGCTGGGACCAGAATTCCAGAAATTCTAGCTCGGACTTATGTGATGCTGACAGCTAAAAAGTCAATTTTTTTTTGGTCTTGTGGCACATTTCCGCACTACATAACCAGATTTCTGGGTCACTTTCATACATGGAAAAAACACTGCATTGTGACGTGGGCAATCCAGCTTTGTTCCAAAATGTGTGCCCCTTTCATGCTTCAGTTTCAACGTCTTACAAAGAGCCATGTGTGACAGCTTTCGAGACCACCCTGGTCCTTCTACCTGCTCTCCTGCTTCCCCCCCCAGAGTGTTCAGATATGTAACAGTGAGCTAAGCAAAAACAAAGTGTTCTGTGACTGCAGCTGTTCCAGTATGTGGGTCCTCACAGTGCATTCCTCTTGCCCTAGATTTGGTGGATTCTTAAGCCTTACATTTAATAACTTTCTGATAAAAGATTTTTGTTGTTGTTCAACTAAAACAAGGACATTGTGAATACTTCTCTAAATGAACAATCTATTTTATCTCAATTATGGATTTCTGCTGTGATAAAAGTCAGGTTCTGGGGCCGGTGTTGCGGCTTAGCTGGTTAAGCCACCGCCTGCAGCACCAGCATCCCATATGAGCTCTGGTTCCATTCCCTGCTACTCTACTTCCAATCCAGCTCCCTGCTGATACACCTGGGAAAAACAGCAGGGGATGGCCCAAGTGCTTGGGTTCCCCCACTCACATGAGAAACCCAGAAGAAGCTCCTGGCTTCAGATTGGCCCAGTTCCAGCCATGTGGCCATTTGAGGAGTGAACCAGTGGATGGAAGACCTTTCTGTCTCTCCCTCTGTCTGTAACTCTACCTTTCAAATAAAATAGCTTTTAAAAATGTCATATTCTGAGAGAATTCAGTCATTGTGTCAATTTGGTGGTAAATAGATATTGAGATCATGCAATGAAATCATCTGCATAGGTAACCATCTACATGTAGGAAGACTAGCTGAAGTCTTGACTATTTCACAAAACATACACATACACACACACGATACAGATAACATATTCCTCTAATATCTTCCATCACATATTATCTCTGATATTAAGGATGACTTGAGACTCAATGAAGTCACAAATGACTCCTTTTAACATAATAGCTAACAATGTTCTCCTTACTCCTAGTAATAGCAAGTTTCTTTATAAATTGGGTCTCAGTTGCCTTGTCTGAGACACAACAGCTTAATATACACGTATTTCCTATATTTGAACATGTGAATTAAACAAGGTAGTACACATAAAACACAATACCTGGCAATTGGAAAGTATGCTATTAATATTACCTTTGCTATCATTATTATCTTTAACTTCTCAGACTGTAATGCTGGTGATATTCAAGTGCCTTCAACAATTAATGAATGATTAAATGTATAAACATTTATATATCAAGCTCTACTTATGAAGGGGCTACTAGCATTTTGACACATACATAAAAATAGCCACAACTCAGTGCTTCCACTCAATTTCTGAGAACACAAAGAACTCATGGCTGTAACGAGTTCCTTTGTCGTTGTTTCTTTCTGATTCAGTCTTGAGGTCTTTCTCTGCAGAGTAACCACAAACCAAAAAGACAGTCATGCTTTAGGAGAGCCCTCACTGGGGAAAGCTACATTTGAATTCAATTAAGAAATGATGAGAAAGTAAAACCAAATGCACGACTCACAGGACTCGGAGAGGTTAGCGTTGCCAACTGCTGCCTGCAGGAAGTCTGGAGGCCATGAGGAACTCAACTACAGGTGGGGAGTGAGAGGAAGCAGACCCTCACATCTAGCCTTTCTTAAAGACCATGGCTGGGGCAGGCATTTTGCTCAGCTGTTAACAGTTACACTTGGAATGCCCGTATCCCAAACCAGAGGGCCTGGCTTGAGTCTCAGCTGTTCCTCCTTATCCAGCCTCCTGCTAAAGTGCACCCTGGGAGGCAGCAGTGCTGGTCCAAGTCCTTGGGTTCCTGCTTCCCATGTGGGAGACTCAGTTGGGGTTCTGGGTTCCTGACTTCAGCCTGGCCCAGCCCTGGCTCTTGCAGACATTTCGGAAGTGAACCAGTGGATGAGAGCTCACTTTTCAACTGTCTCTCTCCCCTGGAAGTGAAAGGAAGATAAATAGATAGTTATTTAGACAGAGAAGGCCCATGGGCATTATGCTTTAGGGAAACTACAGGGACTGTGAATTTTCTGACTTAAAACAGGCATGAAGAGAGTCTTATTTATATGACTCTGGTGTTGACCACTAACTTCCACCACCATCAGCAACTGTGGGCACACTGACTTCTCAGGAGTGAGATGAGCAACAAGTAAGCTATCTCTCAAAGGAGGACAAGAATTGACTGGATGAAAGGTGATAGGAAACAACTGGGATATAAAAATATTAAACAATACTTTAAAATGCATTTGAAGGCAGGAACTATACTGAACTAATTTATGACAATTATCCTTGTAGTATGTTAACCTGATTGACTCCTAATTTAATTCTCATCTCGGTGTCTTGGCAATTAGCCAAGGCCCCAACCAATCAATCACAGTAAATTTTTTTTTTTCATTTTCTCTTAAATATATCTAAATCCTCAAGGTTTCCATATTGGTCAGACCCCTGAAAAACCAACAGCAGAGGCCCAGCAGCTTGAGCAGCAGGAAGGGCAGCAGCAGCAGCCAGACAACCCAGCATCCCAAAGGCTCTCCTTGCGCTTCAGCCCACAGGTGCCCTCCCAGCTGCACAAGATGCCCAGGAGGAAGATCAACTTGGCTGAAGGGGAAGGGGTGGAAGAATTCAATGAGAAATTAGCAAGACTGTTGGGTAAACCTGCTCCCATTTAATTAGAAATGAAACCAAATAGGCAGCATGGAAGATATCCCATAAGGGTGTTGGTTCATGTCCTGGCTGCTCCACTTCTGATTGTAGTCATGCTAATGGGTTGAGGAAAAGCAGCAGAAGAGGGCCCAAGTGCTTGGGGCTCCACCACTCTCAGGGGAGATCTGGAGGAAGCTCCTGGCTCCTGGTTTGGCCTGGCATAGCCATCTGGGGAGTGAATCACTAGATGGAAGATCTCTTTCTCTCCTTCCCTCTCTGTAACTCAGACTTTCAAATAAATGAATCTTAAAGATAATCACAATACATGGTTTTTCAGATTTTCAGCATCTGCACTGGAAATGATCTACTGTGGGGAGCAACTGAGACTAGACTAAGTTACTGGAATTAAGACTTATTCTATGCATCTGCTCTCCCACAATACGGCGCTGGGGAGGAGTAAACTTCTACGCAGCTGCCTCTCGCCAATTTGACTGATAAGCTGCAGGAGCTGATCCTGCTCCTGATTGGAGGAGAGCAGCATGCTCGGCGTGTGGGCAGCAGAGTTGGGATTGGTGGAAGAGGACTATAAAGGAGGAGAGAGAGACAACATGCACCAGGAACATCTGAAGGAACACCTGAGTAGCTCCCGAGAGAGCCGGCCGGCGGTGTGCCGCTCCTCTGCGGAAGCAGGGAAAGTGGCAGGGGGAGCCGCCCCTCCACGGAGGTGGAGGGGTCGGCAGCCAACCCGGGAAGGACCAGCAGTAAACCCGGGAAGGACTGAGCAGACAAAAGAACAGCGCAGGGTCCTGTGTCATTTCTCCGCGAATGGGGGAGCGACAATCTACCAATTGAAACACCTGGGCACTGATTCTCAACACCAGTGAAATCTCAATTTTTAAAAAAAGCAGATTGCATTCATTTATTATTTACTCCACTCACACGCACAAGTATCCAACTTGATTTCTGCTGTTCTGACTTCACCTCTCAGAATCCACTAGTGGGTCCTTTTTTGCATATTCCTACTCAAGCGTTTCCCACCCCTAATCCTATAGAAATAGAAAAGTCCTTCTTCCTTCACATTAGCATATCTGAATTCAAAACCACTGCAGTGCACTTCAAGCTCCTCTTGCAGCATGAGGACTACAGTGAAGTCTGCATTCATTCAGATCTTACTACCTGTAAGGGTAAAAACTTAACTTTTGTTTTGCCAAACAAAAACCATGTGGCTTGGCAATCTTTATCCAGTGGCTTGCTGCCTGTCAAAACTCTGAACCTATTTACCCATTCATGAAATTCATTTAATAAGGTCTACCCAAATAAGTGTCACTGTGGGAAGTAAATGAGATAATGAATAAATAGGACTTAAATAGCACTTTTGTAAAATAAATATTTTCATGTTTTGTTGCCCTTGTGATATAAATTATTGTTTAAACATTTTGCTTTATTAAAAATTTTATATAGGTCTTAGCTTCCTCTTGAGCATCAGAGATGATATCATTCATTTCTTATATTGGGGTACATGGCAGAATTTTAATCGTTTGCTTGAAGAATCTAAGTGCTCTATTTACCATAAATAAAAGTATAGGTTTTTTTTCCAAACCAATGATTCGTCTTCTGAAATCTACATTATAATGTATTAATGAAGCCCTGCTCATCTGATACTAGTTTCTCTAAGGATTCAATGTCTACTGTCAAGAAAAGAAGACCTCCAAATCAATTGCACATGTGTTTATAAAGCAATTAGGTACCCATTACATAGCTGTCACTGTCCTAGATACTAGGAATAAACAGTGATTGAGATGTGAAGCTTATGCTCCAGCCGGTAAGAAATAAACATCATCTATATGGAAGAAAAGATTTTGAGGTAGCCTGAAAAAGGTTTTATTGGCTAATCCCGACCAATCAAAAAGAACAAGTGCTGAAGATGGCAGAATGTGTTGCACACGCCCCCTGCTGTTCACTGGCTGGGGAGACTTTTTGCTTGCTCCAAGTGTATGATATTCATGGAGGCAGCAGTATGAACAGTGGAGGGTAAAGCTATTCTAAGAGAAGTAAAGATGTGGTTCAGACTTTTCTACCCTTTTTCTTTGCCCAGATTCAGCTTCTATCCACAAACACCCATAACCATGCCATTGGTAAGGAGAGAAGTGGATTCCAAAGCTGAGTGCCTGCTTCTGACGGGAGCCACTTGGCTGGGAACAGAGGAGAGCAGGGATCAGGAGGGGAGGAGGGGCCTCTTGTGAGGAGTGGGAACAGTCCTGGAGCCAGTTTCAGTGCTGACCCCGCAGTCCCAACTGAAGATCGTGCTCAAACTCACACTAAAGTGTGGCTTTCTCTCCTCTGAAACAAGGAAGTGTCACCAGGAACTCCACTCTCAGTCTCCTCTCTCATGTAGACAATTTGTAAATGGAGTGAAGTGTGCCATTCCTAGTAAACAAATCAGGATACAGTCACAGGGCCAATAAGGCTGCTGGCCTCGGCAAACAGTGGGTCTCCTGGTCGTGTCCCCTTGCATCCTTGGTAAGGCTCTTCATCGGGGCCTCTCGTCCATATACAGGGTCTGCAACCTCCATGGCTCAGGCCGCTCTCCATGTGCCCTCAGCCTGTGTTCAAGCAGCCGTGCAGCAGTGTCTGTAACCTTCCTTGGGTTTTCATCCATGACTGTTTGGATTCCTGATATGGAAATCCAAGCCATTTCTTCTTCTGGATGTTGCTGGGTCACACATGTGATGGTTTCTGCCTATTGTAGCTCCAGGACCACCTCCTGGGCTCTCCTCAAGCCCCCTTTTGATCTGTTTTGGTGCCTCCTTTCCCTCTATGGGAACCCCACCGCACCAATCCATCCTCCACCTCCAGAGATGAGCATTAATTCACTCCCCTCTTGCTTGTCTGCCACAAGTACACTCCAGGTGAGTCTACTAAAAGTTGCTTATATCTCCATGCAAGTGAAAATACTTAAATCAACAAGACCCATGTTCTCTTTTAAAAATATACTGTGGATTCCTAGATGGTCTTGCTCCTAGTTTGTTTCCTTTGTGTCCATTCTTTCTGTCAAAGGCTTCTAAAATACAATCAAACATATGCTGTGTTGAATGTAAACCACTCCTGTCACATCGTTCCTGTAGAATCAAAGCCCAACTTCTCACCATGGTCACCAGGACCAAGTGTCTTGGTTTCTCTGCATTAGGATTTGTCTCCTCAGGGTCTTCTGCTCTCTCACTTAGATCCAGCCACACAGCTTTGTTTTGCCTCTCCTCTAATCTGCCACAATCATTTTCATGTGGGCTTTTGCCTTTGCCTAGAATGCCAGTCTCCTGAGTTTTGCTTGATTCCACAACCTTCCTTTAACTTTTCCTATAGCTCTTATCTCAACTTCACCCGTTCCATGATTATTTACCTTTTTTTAATTTTCTTCCCATCTAGAAAGTTGGCTTCATACACAGAGAGACCTTCCTTTGACCCCTCCTGTGACTTCAGTGCCTAAAATACTACTAGGCATACAATAAATGCTCAATATATATTTGGGGATATAATTAATCAATGGTAACTCCTGGGTGAGAAACATAGCAATAAATAGTAGTATTCATTGGTCTGATATGCATGTTACACCAGGTACATCCTATGAATTTTACATGCATTATCAGTTAATCTCACCAGTAGCTCCATGAGATTGGTCTTATGAGAGTTTCCCATCTGTGAAGAGAAACACTGGGTATTCTGACCTCACGGCCTAAACTAGATGATACATAGATTACATTGTACAGGCCATTATATATAAAATCTGTCCAAATTGTCTTGTTCCTTGATGGATGTTTCTGATATGCTACATATTGAAGTTTGGAAGGTGCTTACTGTTTGGAGCCAGATCTTTGTTTTCCACACGTTTTGGCCATTAGGATGCTATTTAACTCTGGGCAAGTCTCTAAATGCATTTGCCCTTTGGTTTTTCCATTGACAAAAAGATGAGCAGTTTGGGCTCCAGAAATTGCTGTGAAGGGGGTAGGAGGTAATTACGCATAGTGTGTAGCTTCAGGTAGCAATGTTCACAGAAGGTGCTTCATAAATGGTGGTTGGTGTGTGGAGGGGGATGTTGGAAGTGCCGACAGTGCTGTAACTGCTGCTGATGCAAGGTGCTTAGCACAGGGTGTAGCTTCTCTACCTGCATGAGTTCAGACATAAATGGCAAGGCTTGGTGAGCTGCCAGGACAGGGCAGACAGGAGGCTATAGAATAGGGCATAGAGGAGTCTTATGAAAAGTCAAACACCTAACACAGGATGACAGCTACCACTGAGGATGAATGAATCCCAACTCCCAAGGAACCAACCTCCTCTGGTAGCTCTTAGGTGGCCAGGTGAATGGAGCGAGATTTCAGTTTGGGGAAAGAATGAGTCAAGAGCCTGCTCTTGTTTTGGAGAAAGAAAACAGAAAATGAAGACTCACAAGGTGCATGACATGATAATGGTGATCAGATTTGTCTGCTGGCCAGAATGGGATGTTGAGGATAGAGGAAAAGGAATGCAAGTAATAATAATAAATAAATAAAATAGACTTGCCACTGGAGTTGCAGAAAGAAGCTGAGGAATCGTGCAATAAGAGTACTAAGTAAGTTAATGATGGTGCCCTAATCATGTGGCAGGAACATTAAATGTACTTATCCATAGACAAGATTGTGCTTGCAACAACCCTACAAAGTGACTCATTTATAAAAGTATCCCCACAGTTCAGATGGGAAGCCCACAAACACAAAATCCATGAGTAATGCAAGGTCATTCCATTTGCAAGTAGTCACCATGAGACTCCATTAAGTATGGAAATCTAAGATTATCCTGAAAAAATCATGGAGAAGACGCTGTGGAGCAGGGAGCCCATCAAAGGCCCAACAGGAAGCATTGGCGAGGTGTCATGAAGGATGGGGACGTCTAAATCTTTTGTTTTAAATAAAATTTTAAGAGAAACCAATCACATTGACAGCTCATTCATTAAAATAAAATTTGATGGTGATGCTATTCTTCAAAGCATATTTACATATTTGAGCAGCAGCAGTATCATGAAACGCCACTATCTGAGCACAGGCGCTCGCTGTATTCACAACCACAGATGTTAGAGCACTTTGCTTGAACTTTGTCTTATTCTCTCCAATAAGTCTCATCCATGGGGTCGGTGCTGTGGCCAGCAGGTAAAGCTGCTGCCTGCAGTGCCAGCATCCCATATGGGCACCGGTTCGAATCCCAGCTGCTCCGTTTCTGATCCAGCTCTCTGCTATGGCCTGGGAAACAGAAGATGGCCCAAGTGCTTGGGCTCCTGCATCTGCGTGGGAGACCTGGAGAAGCTCCTGGCACCTGGCGTTGGATTGGGCCAGCTCCAGCCATTGAGGCCAACTGGGAAGTGAGCCAGTGAATGGAAGACCTCTCTCTCTGCCTCTCCTTCTCTCTCTAACTCTGACTTTCAAATAATTACATAAATTATTTTTTAAAAAAAAGGCTCATCCTTTTTTTTTTAAATTTTTTTTGTTATTTTTTGACAGGCAGAGTGGACAGTGAGAGAGAAAGAGAGAAAGGTCTTCCTTTTTGCCATTGGTTCACCCTCCAATGGCTGCTGCGGCCGGCACACTGCGGCTGGCGCACCGCACTGATCGGAAGCCAGGAGCCAGGTACTTATCCTGGTCTCCCATGGGGTGCAGGGCCCAAGGACTTGGGCCATCCTCCACTGCAATTCCGGGCCATAGCAGAGAGCTGGCCTGGAAGGGGGGCAACCGGGACAGAATCCGGTGCCCGACCGGGACTAGAACCCGGTGTGCCGGCGCCGCTAGGTGGAGGATTAGCCTATTGAGCCGCAGCGAGCAACTTAATGTTATCCCTCTTAATATTTTTTTTGTTTGTTTGTTCTACTTAATACTTTGGTTGAATACTGTAATCAATACACAGTTATTCTTAAGTGCTGAAACTTAACTGAAAAGTGATCGCTGTTACATATAAGAGTGGGAATAAGAGAGGGAAGAGATGTGCAATTCGGGACATGCTCAAGCTGACTTACCTCAAACGGTAGAGTTAGAAACATACCAGGGGATTCCAATTCAATCCCATCAAGGTGGCATGTACCAATGCCATCTCACTAGTCGCAGTGATCAATTTCTGTTCACAATTGATAATAATGATAGGTCTAAGAGTCAAAGGGATCACATAAACAAGAATAGTGTCTGCAAATACTAGCTGATAGAATCAAAAAGGGAGAGAATGATCCAACACGGGAAGTGAGATACACAGCAGACCCATAGAATGGCAGATGTCCTAAACAGCACTCTGGCCTCAGAATCAGCCCTTTAGGCATGTGGATCTGGCTGAAAAGCCCATGAGAGTATTTCAGGCATGGGGAAAAAAAAAAGACCTAAATGAAAGATCTCCGCGGGTGAGATCCCAGTGGAAAGAACAGGTCATCAAAGAAGGAGGTACCTTTCTCTGAAGGGAGGAGAGAACTTCCACTTTGACCATGGCCTTGTCTAAATATGATCAGAGTCGGTGAACTCAGGGGGCTTCCATAGCCTTGGCAGCTCATGACAAGAGCCTAGGGTGATTACTGATGCCATAAACAAGAGTGTCAATTTGCTAAGTCAACAACAGGAGTCACTGTGCACTTACTCCTCATGTAGGATTTCTGTCCTTAGTGTGCTGTACATTGAGATTTAATGCTATAACTAGTACTCAAACAGTATTTTTCACTTTGTGTTTCTGTGTGGGTGCAAACTGTTGAAATCTTTACTTAATGTATGCTAAACTGATCTTCTGCATATAAAGAGAATCAAAAATGAATCTTGATGTGAATGGAAGAGGAGAGGGAGTGGGAAAGGGGAGGGTTACGGGTGGGAGGGATGTTATGGGGGGTAAGCCATTGTAATCTATAAGCTGTACTTTGGAAATTTATATTCATTAAATAAAAGTTTTAAAAAAAAAGGCTCATCCACGGATAATATAACAGAAACTGCATCTATCTCATTATACGTATTTTCATTTAAGATTATTTTATTTTTATGTTCAATGATTTTCAAAATTTGAAATTGTGGCAATATATAATTGTAATTTAATCTGAAAGAAAAAAATGTTAATGCTTAGAGCCTTATGTTCATAGAATATATTAAATAAGAATACATTAAACAAGAATTCATTAAATATATTAAATACAAATATTTTTGTAGAGGTTATGATAGTAATCAGTAAAATATTTTATAATACTAGCTTTTTGGAGCAAGTAGAATAGAAATATGAATGAGAAAAAATAAAATTATGACTGCTAACAAAAAAGAGCTTAAGGGCTGGCATTGTGGCACAGTGGGTTAATGCCAGCATCCCATATTGGAGTTCAAGTTTAAGTCCCAGTTGCACCTTTTGAAAGCAGCATCAGATGGCCCAACTGCTTGGATCACTACCCCAAAGTGGGAGACCTGGATGGAGTTCCTGGTTCCTGGCTTCAGCCTTGACCCCACCCTAGCTATTGAAACCGTCTGAGGAGTGAACTGGTCTCTCAGTCTTTCCGAGTTTTTTTCTGCCTTTCAAATAAATAAATAAATCTTTAAAAATAAAAATAGCAAATACTATAACTACACAAATGATTTAATTCTCACAATTAGTATGAGATAGAATTATAATTTCAATTTTGGAAAAAAGTAACAATTTGTCAAGAGGGATTAATTAATGTTTCCAGGCTGTATCACTTCTAAGTGGAGAAGCTGGGGTGGTTACTTGAAGTAGAGCTTGAGATTCATTCCAGAATAAAAACAAATTGCATGTAGCTGGTTTGCAGACTTGTGAGTGCATAACCCAAGGACACACAGGCATACATTCATGCACATAAAAACATCACTGGGTCCCACTAAATGTGCCAGGGACCACTTGGGCAGCATCTCCTTCTTATTTTTTTTTTTCCTGAGGCGTATTTTTCCTCCCCAGGAGACAAACTATCAATCAATATCAAATCACAGCATTCAACAACTGCTGGTTCACATCAACTCAGAAGGTACTTTAAATATCTATTTTCTCTGACTCACTGTGAGGTAGCAGAGAGGTGGAGGTGAATACAAATTACCCTACCAAAGTCAGGATAAATAAAAATTAAGACCTGTAACTTTTGATTCCTGTGTGGAGTTACAGGAATAACATGAGAAGAAGACCTAAGAAAGTAGCAAATTCCTTTCATCTCCTGGGCCCAGGGTCATATGAAAATTGAAGGACTTTTAGAGAAACAATACGGATGACTTTTATTTTATCAAACTCATACATCTATTTTTGCCTTGTTCCAATCATTCCGATTTCATCAAATTTGGTTCACATTTCTTTTATGAATAATTCAATGGAAAAGAAGCCACTTAAGGAATAGAAACTCACCCTGTTTTTGTACTTGGGGGTTGAGAGGTAACCTATCACAGAATAAACAGTCTCCATGTGTTTGTTGGAATCTCATTCGTTAATAGCACTTCATGTAAGTAACACTCAGGCATGGAACATAATCACCCTGGGAAATACACAACTGAAGCTATGTGGAAAGTAGTATTTTATGAGGTGAATAGACAAGGACATTCAAGTCAATAGAAGGAAGACAGTAGTTTTCTTTAAATCTTGGAGCCAGTGTCTCCAATGCTCCACACCTGTGCACTATTAAGGTACTATCATTATAAACCACGCAAACCAGAGGTCCTCAGGAAAAACAATTCATTGACCATGATGTTCAGCAATGGGCAAGCATGTAGAATTTGTTGTGATTTGATTTTGCAAAGGGGCTGGTATCCTTCTCAAAGTTAGGCAGGGACAATTCCTAAGAACAAAACCATTTTCAATAGTGATCTACAGCTATGTCATCCTGCACAGAATTCAGTGAGTATCAATACACCTCTGGTGAAATAAACATTTGTCTGCTTATCTCCTTGTCTGCACATAAGCTCTCAAACAGGCTCAACTAGGCTGCAAAGGAACGCAGAACGTCTCTGTTGACCTCACCCAGCAGAAAGATGCGGGAAACTCATCCTTTACATAAAAAATTTCACTTAGGTTGGAACTGTGGTGTAGTGGGTTAAACCCCTGCCTCTGGCACCAACATTCCCATATGGGTGACAGTTTGAGTCCCACCTGTTCCACTTTGGTCCAGCTCTTTCCTGAAGTACCGGAAAATGCAGTGGAAGATGGCTCAGGTGCTTGGGTCCCTGCACCGATGCGGGAGACCTGGAGAAAGCTCCTGGCTCCTGGCTTCAGATCAACACAGCTCCGGCCACTGTGGCCATCTGCGGAGTGAACCAGCGGATGGAAGACCTTTCTCTGTCTGTTCTTCTAACTCTGTATCTCACATAAATAAATAAATCTTTAAAAAAAAATTTCACTTATAAGAAACGAAAGCATCAGAAATACATCAAAATTATAAGAAATATACAAAATTATTTTAGAACAAAAGTTAAATTGAAATATAAGCAAAGAGGACACTGAGAAGTAATAAGGTAATTAGGAGTAGAGAATCCTCAGGCTGGGAGAGCTATTGAGATCATTTCTAAGTTTTGTTCTTTCTTTAGTCTCTACTCACAATATTACAGATTGAAAGCCCAGAGGTAGAAAAAAGCTGCAATAGCCCTGTCATCCAAATGTGTTAACATAATTATGAGCTAACCTGTGGCTTCCTTCCCCTCACTTTTACAAAGGTATTACCTTGGTAAGTTATTACCTGTTCTGCTGATGGTAGGTGCCTCACCTGGATCACTGGCATTGAACCTGATGTAGAATACTGCTAAAAGACCCCTTTCAGTTCTAGAGAGATATCACAGTCTAGAAAATGGAGACATGAACTTATGGAACACTCCTCAGAAGATGCATTCTCCCTCAACACTTTACAGGGACTTATATAGAGAACTAAGGCACAGAGCAATTTAAAAATTTTCTCAAAATAGGACAGTGCATGTGGATTTAAATCCAGGAAGTGTGGATTCAAATCTAGAAAGTGTGGCTCCAGAGCTTATACAGCCCTAAACTATAACTTCTCCTCAGTGCAGACACAACATACTCTGCATGGATTGATATGCAATACTAGGAAGAAAACATATGTCTTTGCTTGCATACATAAAAAATATCTTGAAAATATACACAGAAAACTGATGACATTGGCTGTCTCAAAGGTTGAGACTGGATGAATGAGGGCTACTGGTTCTTGAAGGAGAATTTTACGAGAGTGCTTCAAAAAATTCATGGAAAAGAGAATTGAAATATTGGCACTGGGCATTTGGTATAGCTGTTAAGAAATTATATTGAATGTCTGGGTTTTAGTCCCGGCTCCACTTCTGATGCCAACTTCCTGCTAATCTGTACCCTGGGTAGCAGCAGGTGATAGCTTAAGTACTTGGGTCCCTGCTGCCTATGTTGGAAACTCAGATTGAGTTTCTGCATCCTGGCTTCAGTCTGGCTCAGCCCCAACTGTTACGGACATTTGGGAAGTTAATCAGTAGATGAAAAATCTGTCTGTTTCTATCCCATTTCTGTCTCTCTTTCAAGTACAACAAATATGAAAAACATTTTTTGTGCAAATAATTTTGAAATCCATGGGTAGTTTTCTTCACAATATTCAATTTCCAACAATTTTTTGAAAACCACTTATACATGTGAATCCTTCTGGAATTTTAAAATTTTGAAATAACTAGATAGGTACTTTTTACAAAAATAGATAAAGCTTATGATAGTAGAATTCAGCAGATTCTATCATGTAGACAAGGAATTCAACTCTACATTAAAGAGAAAAACCAAAGACATTCTTAGGGGAATTCAACATGTTTTATTTTGTCAGACAAATGATTTCAATGTCCAATTAAATTTTAGTGGGTTAACTACGTTTTGTTTGCTTTCTTACAGAGAATGAACATTCACCGTGATGACAGTTTCATCATGCTAAAGTCTATTCACAAACCTACACTTGGGGGAAAAAAAGTGCATTTCTAGGAAATTTTATCTACAAATACAAATGGAAAAACATATCAAGTTGTGGAATCATCAAATTACATAAAATAAAACCAATCAATCACCAATATTCAATATACATTGATTATTTTGAGAAAGAAAATTTTCTTTATATTTGGCAGAGTTATGTTCAAAAACAACTTCCATAGTTTTGAAAGAAAAGTAATAAAGGTATATACAGTTTAATACCAGTCAAAATAGAGGACATTAAATAGCACAAACAATATTATAAAACAAAATACCTTATTGTCTATCAGTTTGGGTTGACATGAATCAGCAGGGGGAATCGTGACTCTAAAACAATGACTTTTAACTCTGTACACAGTATAGATTGATCAGAAGCACAGAAGATGATTTTGGCTTTACATGGACACACCTTTCTGTCTGTGCATCCTGGGTAAAAGAAGCTTAATTACACCTTGTAAGCAGACAAAACATTTTTATAATAAACTGCTTTAGAGAAAAGTTTAGAATCATACACACTTGGGACAATAGACTTCTAGTTGTTTGCTGTTATTTTGTTCATTTTAATTGCTGTTTTTTCCACCTCAGAATATCATGATTTATCATCATTTAAATTATAAATTATATTCTTAAATTCTGAACAGTGAGCACAGTGACTTTCAAAATCATTTTAGCTCTTGAAGTCTTTCATTGAATTTTTCAAAAAGGTAGTGTATCTACCTTGAAGATCTTTTGCATGATTGTTCCTTTCACATAAAATTTTAATACTAGATTATACATAGGAATTTTTTGAAATTTCTGTTTTCAACTGGAAATATGAAAATGTCTTAAAAACAAAACAAAAGCCCAAAATTTGTGTTTTTGAAGGAAATATAAGAACATGAGGAAATTTCTCACATTTTCCCTATCTAATTTTTAACTTGGAGAAAATGACTTCAGTATTAAATTACTGTAATAAAATTATCCAAACATACTAATTAGAAGATAATTATTTTATTCATCATGAAACTTTCCACACTGACCAGTGAACATATGTGGCAACATTCATTTTAAAAGAATGTTTGAAAAGAAAAAACAATATAAACATAAGAATATTTTAATATATTTTTCTTATATTATTGTTTCCTTTCAGATGAAACGAGCAACTCCCCACCACAAGCAAATGCTTATAAAAAATAAAATGCTGCCTTAAAAATTAATATGATGTGTGAGCTTGGTTTTCTAAAAAGTGAAAATGAATCACTGAACTTGACTACAAATTTGAAAATGAGCCACATTTGTTAGAGATTCCTCATAATAAACTTGAATTTTCTACTTTGATTTTGTTTCTTTTCTCCTTTTTGAAGGTCTCCTCCCTTATAGAGGAGCTTGGTACTTCAAAACTCTTTTTCTTCTTACATTGACCAATTTGCCACACAGACTAGAAAATCAGACACAATATAGTAAGCAATTAAATAGTGTATGATTTTATATAAGTCTAGAATAACTTAAATAACTTCCCCCCAAAAGTGCTTTTGTTTAGAAGATGACAATCTAACAAGATAAGTCCAACTGCTTCACTGATATAAATAACTCCTACCAGTGATCTTTATAGTGTATGTTACCCATTCTATTTTCTTGAAACACGGGAACAAAGATCAATGACAGATATCAGTAACTGACAACTTTTAAATCTTAAAGCAACAACACATATCACTGGGATCATAGCAAGCCATCATTTTTCTCTATGAATCATTCATGTTTTTGTACAACACTCAAATGCCCTGTGCCCTGTCATTTATATTTTCTATCAGCCATGCTGTTGCACCCATTTTTATATGACTTTTACTATGTGAAAACTGTGAATCTGGAATTTGTTCTCATCTATAAAATTACTGAACATTGGAACTCTGGACTTCCAGAGCAGGGAAGAAATACCCCAGGGTGATGCCTCTCCTTCAACCGAGGGATGCAATCATTCTACGTTTGTAACTGCCATAAGGATTTTGAAGGGTGAATAAGGATATAAATAAAATCTGGGTTGAGTTAAATACTTATATGCACCATGAAGACCATGACAAGTCTAGTGCTAGTCAATATCATACAAGAAAACGCATGCTCATTTCAGTTCATGTAAAACTCACTTGAGGAGTGAATCATTACCTAAGTTCAGTGATTTCTCATGGGTAAAGCACAAGATTCTTTGTTCAAAATGTGATCGTTGAAGACAGAGCATTTGTTATTGGATGCTTAACCTCCCCGTAAGAAACGATTAGGACTCTGGCAACTGATTCCTCCTGTTCCTACTTTTCCGGCTGTTGATCAGGGCCTTTAACTTGCCGTAGTCCCCTCTCATCCTCTGTGACTCCTCGCCCTGGTAGTGTTGCTGCCGAGTGTCTTTGCAGTACTGATTTATCATCTGCATTTCCGAGTGGCTGAAAGCCCCCATGATGTCCTTGGGGTGGAAGGGCAGGGCCCTCACAGAGCTGGCCCAGGTCCATGGGGACCATTTGTCCGTCACAACAGCCACCATTTCTGAATCTAAAACTTTGAAGTTGATCTTGGCTATGGTCTGCTTGAAGCTGTTTTCTGTTGCAATGCAGTGATACAGTCCTTGGTCAGAATCTTGAACAGAGCGGATCAGGAGTCCTTGGGAGGTGGCTATGATGCGTTCATTCAGCTTAACCTAAGAGAGAAACACAGTAAAGTCTCCAAACTATATTTTCTAAAATGATATAACACATACAGAATATTGCTGGTATTCACAAACTCAGCAAGATCATTGAGCACAAATTAGTTTCCTTCTCAGTGGATAGAGATGTTTGGCCACTTCCATTGATTCCTTCTAATTAATTAATTAGAAAAGCAGGGCAATGGGGAGGGAGGCATGTGTGTCTATCTCTATCTATCTATCTATTTAGATACAAAGAAAATCTTACATCCACTGATTCACTCCCCAAAATGGCCAAAACAGCCAGGTCTGGTCATGCCATAGCCAAGAGTCAGGACCTCCATCTGGTCTCCCATGTGGGTGTCAGGGGCCAAGTAGTTGGGCCATCATCTGCTGCCTTCCCAGATGCATTAGCAGAGAGCTGGATCAGAAGCAACACAGCAGGGACAATCATGTTCCAATATGGAATGTCAGCACTGCCAAGTGGCAGTTTAACCTGCTGTATCACAATGCTGGCCCCTCCATTATTTTTATTATTTTTTTGTTATATGTTGTTATTTGTTTTTTTGCATGGTCTGAGATTCAGTCACAGGGATAGTGCAAGTGAAGGTATTGCCTTTTAGGCAAAAAAGAGTTTAAAATGCATCCCCTTTGATAAAAGCAGTTTCAATAGAGAGACAAAGAATTTTTGTTACTCTTGGAATCTGAGTCACAGCCAACACATATCGTTGAAATTCACAGGCAATTTAAACTGTCTGTCTCACCCTGGAGTTCTTTTATGTTTTTAGAAAATGACTCACTGACTTGTAAAAAATGTGAAACACTACTAAAGGGTTGAATTTTATCTTTTTTTCAATGAGTGAGTATTCTAAAATTTAAAAAAACACATGCGCTGTGCAGAGTTTTAAACACTGAGAATATTTTCTCATTTTCCCACATGAAAACATAAAGCAAAATGACATTGTCTTATAAGTCTTTTATGTGGTTTCACTTCCCAAGGAAAGGTAATAAAAAGCAATGAGATAATATTTAATTACTGTGCAGGTTTACACTTGTAAAATGACCATTTGCTAGTCATCAGCTAAATGTTTGAAATCCAATTTCCGTATAGTTCAAGCATTTTGTATTGCTAACATAGAGACAAAAACCTAAGTGACAAAAAGCTCTGGGACATGTATACTCTAAAAGACTCCTTTCTTAGAGGAAAAAAGAAATTTTACCAAAATAAAAACGAATAATACATGTGAAATATTTTGGTAAATGATAAAGTTCTGTGCATATAGATATTTCATCATTATTGACTCCAGGTCAAATATTTTAAGAAATTATTTATTGGAGGGACAGAGATGGCAGAGAAAGACAAAGAAAGAAAGAAAGAGAAAGAGAAAGGGAGAGCTTCTATCTACTGGCTCACTTCCCAAGTGCCTGCCATGTGAGGGGCTTGACCAGGCCCAAAGCCAGCAGCAGCAACCCAATCACCCGGGCCACTACCACAACCTTCCAGAGTCTGCATTGACAGGGAGCTTGATCAGGACCTGGACCTGAGAACAGATCCCAGATATTATGAGATACCTGCAGTGGCCAGGGCTGGGCAAGGCTGAAGCTGGGAGCCAGAAACTCAGTCTCATTCTCCTGTGTGGGTAGCAAGGCCCCCAGTCACTGGGGCCATCACCTCCTAGGGTTGCTATGAGCAGGAAGCTGGAATCAGGAGCTGAGGCCAGGTGTTTGGGTAACCCAGTATGAGACACAGGCATCTTTAATGATGTCTTAACCACTAAGCTAAATGCCTACTCCCTCAAAGATTGTTTTTGATTAAAAAAAAAAAAAACTGAGAAGCACAAAAAGCTAAGCTAGTATTGAAAGCCAAATGATAGAACAGAATTAGAAAACAGAAAACTCACTAGGACAAAATGAAGAAACCAAGTTTTGACATTAATCTTTTTACGTTTAAGTGTACCTTAACAATAATTAACAGAATGAGTAAATGCATTCAGAAATTAAAGAAATGAAAGATTTTTCAATCTGTGCAAAATTGGAAAGAGTTTTTTGAGTCCAGTTTAATATCCATAAGGTACGTCCATAATATTTGGTATAGCCATTTCATTTCCAGGAATTTATTTAGAAAATATACTCTTACAAATATGCCGGTTTGTACACATTGGGTATGCTTTGAGATTTGTTTATTTATTTGAAAGGCAGAGTTTCAAAGAGAGAAGGAGAGGATAGAGGGAGAAAGGAAGAGAGGAGGAGAGGGAGAGAGGAGGAGAGAGAGTGAGTTCTTAACACCCACTGGTTCACTCCCCAAATGTCTAGTACAGCCTGGGCTAGGCCAGGCTGAAGCCAGGAGCCTGCAACTGCATCCGAGTCTCCCATATGGGTGAAAGGAACCCAAGCACTCAAGCCACCTTCACTGCTTTCCTAGATGCAAGTGCAGGGAGCTGGATTGGAAGTGCAACAGCTGGGACATATCCACCTCTCATATGAGATGCCAGTGTTGCAGATAGCAGCTTAACCCGCTGTACCAGAACACTAGCTTCTGATAAGAAAAACAAGAAATAACTTAATCAGGAGGGCCTTTAAAAACTACAAGATGCATTCACACAGAGGAATAGCATGCAGCCAATAAAACGGAGGTAGCTGATTTGTACTGGTATTAAAGACTGTGTGTAAGTGTGTGTGTGTGAAACACACATACACAGAGGGGGAGAGAGATAATTTATAAAGCATATTTGGAGGAATATATAATGATAGAATACATAACTCTTAGAAACCTTATAGTCTAAGTGGGAATAAGTACTAAAGGAGAAGAAGGGTTTTAGTTCTCACTTTATGCTACTGGCATTTTATTTCATGAGGTTTTGCCACTTATCTTACTTTTTAAAAAAATGCTCAATTTTTAAACATCAGTAATGTGAACAATGGATATGTTTGCCTGAAACAGTAAGAAAGAATCAAGAAAAAATTAATAAAACAGTAATAGCTTTTTAAAATTAAATTAATTCTACTTAATTTGTGAACAGAATACATTTTCATGACTGTGGTAGAATTAATTGTATCATATTGTTAAATTATTATATCCTTATGTTTTTGAGATGGCAAGAAAAATCAAGATAGTAACAGCTCTGTCTCCACAGTGTTCTGTAATTAAGCACTGCAAACATCACAACAAAGATTAAATGTAAAACATATATTTAAATTTCTTTTACATTTAAAATTTTATTATTAATTTCTATGGTATGTATTCAAGCCTATAATAATTATTTACTTTAATTTTAAATAATGGGAATTACTCACACATTCACTTGTATATTGTTTTATTACATTTTTTACTGACTAAAAGAAAATATTTTATCCATATTAGGTAATTCTTGGTTAACAACCAGTTATTCAACTCATATGCAAGCATATAGATGTTTTATGGAAGGATTAATCATTTATAGTCTCATGTTCATGACCTAGCCACAGTCATCACCAGCACACATTATGACTTGCACCCCATGTTATTTTGCAAAGCACATCCAGTCAATCAATTAAAAATTAATTAAACTGCAGGCATTTTATGGTGTCTTTGATGGCAGATTTTACAGGAAGAAAGTCATCTCTGATAATTATTTAATTTTTTTTCAAAGATTTCTTAACGTATCATAGACTTCTGGTCAAAGATAGGGTTCTGGGAACTACTTCATCTTTCCTACAGATAATTAAATCTCCCCTTATGCACATGGCCCTCAGCCTACATCTTAATCTTCCTTAACACTGGAGACACAGCTTGCTCAATAGCTCACAGGCAACTCGGAGCTGCAAAGTATTTGCTCCTAAAGAACCAACATTTATTTAAATGTGATGTGTGATCTCCTGCGTTCTGTAGCTTGTGAGGCTTTCCGATTCGACTTGGCCTTAATCAACTTAGTAGCTAGTAACTAAATTGCTACAACAGGACACACAAATCCAGAAGGCTGCATTTCTCCTTCAGATTTTATGATGCATGGAGAGTAGGACCTTTTCAAACCATCTACCTGGCTCTTGATTCAATCACCATCACAGAGGTGGGCAGACAGAGAGGACTTCTAAGCAATCCATCCATTCTAAGCACAAAGGGGTTCTAAAGAGGGTGGTCCTTGTCTTCTCAAAACAGAAGAGGATTTCAGAAGCTGGTCCTTTGCCCTTTGCCCTGACCTCACCGAGGGGCAGTGACTGAGGGCGGAGCCCTCACTGATCCCCGCCCTGTGAGTCACTCACCTCTTTCCTCCTGTCCTTGCCCTTCTGTAACAACCACTTGATGGATGCCTGTGGAGACTTGGGGGCACACTCGAGGAACGTGGTGTTATTTTTCACTCCATACTGAACAATTTCAGCCGCATTTCTATATGCTGTAGAGCAAGAAATAAAAGGGAGAGAATAGAAGTTAGAGCACATTCTGTTTCGTGAGTGTTGATTGCTCTGTGACTCTGATCAAATAGTGCAGCTGACAGAAGGTGGTGCTACTACTAAACAAGGCAACCACTTTACATGGTTGCACTGTGCTGTTTAACATAAAGGGATGGGATGGCATTGTGGCATAGCGGGTAAAGACACCATCCATGATGCTGGCATCCCAGGTGGGCTCTGGTTCCTGTCCCCACTACTCTACTTCTCATCCAACTCTCTACTTATGGCCTGGGAAGATGGCTCAAGTGCTTGGGCCCCTGCACCTACTTGTGAGACCTGGCTGGAGCTCAGGGTTCCTGGCTGTGGCCTGGCCGAGCCTTGGCCATTGTGGCCATCTGGGAGTGAACCAGCAGATGGAAGATCTTTCTCCTTCATGTCTGTCTCTTCCTTTCTCTCTCTAACTCTGACATTCAAAATAAATAAATAAATCTTTAAAAAAAAAAAAAACACAACATAAAGGGGTAGAGAGCAAGATGATTAATTTAAGACCTTCTTATTGATGAAGGGATTCATGTTGATTCATGGGATTCTTTTCTTTCTTCTTTTATTTATTTGACAGGTAGAGTTAGTTACAGACAGTGAGAGAGAGAGAGAGAGAGAGAGAGAGAGACAGAGAGAAAGGTTCTCCCTCCATTGGTTCACTTCCCAAATGGCCACCACAGCCGGCACTGCGCCCGTCCGAAGCCTGGAGCCAGGTGCTTCGTCCTGGTCTCCCAAGAGGGTGCAGGGGCCCAAGAACCTGGGACATCCTCCACTGCCCTCCCGGGCCACAGTAGAGAGAGGGACTGGAAGAGGAGCAACCGGGACTAGAACTGGCACCCATATGGGATACCGGCACTGCAGGTGGAGTATTAACCAAGTGAGCCATGGCGCCAGCCCCTCATGGGATTCTGTACCAAAGATTGCACTCCATATTATTTTGGGCACCTAATTATTATAATGTACCTGCAAGGTAGCTTCTCAGCTGAGCTAACTGAAGCTGTGAGTTTTTTCTTTTTTAATGATTGATTTATTTTGAAAGTCAGAGTTACAGAGAGAGAGGGAAAGACAGAGAGAGAAATATTCTACCCATTGGTTCACTCCCCAGATGGCTTCAGTGGCCACAGCTGGACCAGTGCAAAGCCAGGAGCTTCACCCAGGTCTCCCATGTTGAGTGACAGGGGCCCAAGCACTTGGGCCATCTTCTGCTGCTTTCCCAGGCCATTAGCAGGAAGCTCGATATGAAGTGGAGCAGCCAGGACATGAATGTTTGCTCATAAGAGATGCAGGAGAGACACAGAGAGAGAGGCTGTGAGCTTTGAGGAAACAGAACGTTAGGAGTTGGTAGGTGCCAGGCAATACCAAAGGCAGGTTTATCCTCAATTCTATACTCAATGTGGTGCAGAGGAAGTTCAGAAACACAAGAAAAGGACAGAGAACACAGCTTGGCTGCAGGAGGATGTAGTCGCTGGGAACACTCTGTGGAATCAGAGGAATCAGGGATGAAATCACAACTTCACCCCAATTGGCTGTGTAGCCTTAGACCAGTGACTGGATCTACTCATGTCTAAAACAGGAGTTACAATTATTTCACACAAGTTCCTTAATAAAAGCATTAAATTAGGTCAAGCATTGGGTATCATCATGTAGTCACTTAGACATGACGAGAATTCTCATTCATAAAGCAGGTACAATAACAGACTCTAACAGATTCATGAGCACTAAGTGAAACAATCATAAAAAGACACTCAGGTTCTGACAAAAATTTGTATCAGTATCTGCTTGCTGTTATCACTAATCTTACCACTCTGACAATTACTACCTTTCATGGGATTTGACACATTTCTGTAAAATACTCAGTTAATAGAGAAACAGTAACTTTGATTTATTCCTTCAGTGAGACTTAAGGAACAATTCCGCAAAATCTGTTTTAAGTTGTTCCTTGCAGTTAGGGTAGTTTGTAATGAGAATAACATCCTTTACCAAAGGAAATCCCAGACTAAAAGAATTATAAAGAGGAGTCTGCGGGTTAATTTTTGAAACAGCACAGCTCTAGCACCCTGGGGAGTCAGGAGGAAGGTCTGCTTGGAGACACTTCCGGTTGGTGGGAGAAGGATAATAACATGGTGTCTCTGTGTCTGGCTGGCAAGGAAGAGGTCAGATGAACTGCAAAACACAAGGCAGGACTGTCTACAGCAACAAGGCGCTGAGTCCATCCGTGTACATTAGCAGTATTATTCAACACAGTAAAAGGTGCAAGCAACCCATGTATCTGGTGATGGATGAATGGATCAGCAAAATGCAGCACTGTGTGCATGCACCATAGAATCTTTTTCAGCCTCCCCCAGGGAGAAAATACTGATATGGTAGGAATGACTCTTGGACACTTATAGGCTAAGCAAAGAAAGCCAGTCACACAAGACCAAATGTTGCATGAGTTCACTATATAAGAGGAAGCTAGAGAAGTCAAGTTCATAAGAAATTTATCCGACAGTAGAGTGGCAGCTGCCCGGGGCTGAAGGGAAGAAGGCATGCTTAGTTAGAATGTAATAGGCATAGGGATTCATTTTGGGAAGATGAAAAATATCTGGGGCTGGCTGGAGGAATTGCTGTGCTACAGCAGACAGAGTGAACTTTGTGCTGCAGAATGGCCAAAGCCCTAAATTGTATTTAACATATTTTTACAGAAATAAAAAGCACTGTTTGATGTGTTCTTCAGTAGTAAATTTTGAAAAATTTCCTTCAGAAAGAAAATAGTAACTAAGAAGATCTGTAATTTAAAAAAAAAAAGTATGAAAAACCTACCAACGAATATTCTGGAAGTAGATGTGTTTACAGACATTTAGGTATCACAATTCTCAGTAAATAACATTTTAATGGCCATATTTGAATACCAGAAATGTCTTTGGTGACTTGCTTTAAAATGAGAGGCTTGGATTTAACACCACATGTCCCTTTACTGATTGGCAGCCTTGCACTGCTTACCAAGACTGATTGTTGCTCAATTTTCATACCTTTTAGATTAAACCCTCTGCACTGGGTCAGTGGATTTCCATGTCTCACGTCTTGTCTTCGACTCCTTCTATAAGTACAGAAATACATGAAAGGGACTTAGAATTATCATTGCTAATTATACCACTTATGAAACATTGCAATTCTAAACTTTAGAATCTGCTGATTGCCTAAGCTCTCATAAAAATTAAAATAGAAGGTCTGATTACTGATGTAGCAATCTGACATTTCCCATTCAATGGCTCAATGCATCCATGAGAGAGTAGATACCTACCTTAGCTCTCAATCCAAATAAATTCAGTCCCTCCCCTCTGCCATTTGTGATGCAATGTCTATAAATATGGTATTTTACAGACTTCCTAGGTAAATGCTAGATTCTATAACTGAGATTGTAAAATTTTAGGATAGAGACACTCATCCAAAATTTTCCAAAACTATGACCTAAATGATAAATTCAGTAGCATTTTCTTTCATATAAGAGCTTTACTTAAATAAACATATTTTTTCTTGCAAAAGCTAACACTTGTTACATACATTAAAACCGGTTTGAAACAAACCAAACAGATATGGACATTAAACTATGAAGTTAAGTAACATTATCCATATCAAAGAAAAAGTGTTTTCCTTCAGATTTTAGTTTGAAAACATTCAAGGGGCCGGCGCTGTGGTGCAGTAGGTTAATCCTCCACCTGTGGTGCTGGATTTTGATATGGGGGACGGTTCTAGTCCCGGCTGCCCTTCTTCCAGTCCAGCTCTCTGCTATGGCCTGGGAAAGCAGTGGAAGATGGCTCGAGTCCTTGGGCCCCTGTACCCATGTGGGAGACCCAGAAGAAACTCCTGACTTGGGATCAGTGCAGCTCCAGCCATTGCAGGCATCTAGGAAGTGAACCAGCAGATGGAAGACTCTGTCTCTTTCTTTCACTGTCTGTAACTCTACCTCTCAAATAAATAAATAAAATCTTTAAAAAAAGGAGAAAACATTCAAGTTTACAGGAAAATGAATACAGGAGTGCAGAAGACACTGGCATACCTAGATTCATGAATTGTTGTGTTTTGCCACATTAATTTTATTCTCTGTCAAGTACAGGTATATACCACATATATACTGCTGTGTGTGTGTATGTGTGTATATATGTATATATATACATGCTAAAGATAATATTTACTTAATAATATCATCTGTACATTCTATATTAAAATTTCCATAGTTGTCCCCCAAATATCTCTTATTGATTTTCTTTGAAAGACTTAAGTATTTCAAAGGCAGAGTGATAGACAGACATCTTCCATCCCCGGTTCACTCCCCATATGAGTGCACATGACCTGATTCATTCACAAAATGGCTGGGACTGGGCCAGGCTGGAGCCAGGAACCTGGAATCTCCCATGTGGGTGACAGGACCCAAGTACTTGCGCCATCATCTCCTGACTCAGCAGCACAGTAGCAGGGAGCTGGATCAGTAGCAGAGCAGGTGGGACTTCAACTGGTGCTCCCATATAGGATGCCTGCATCACAAGCTTCAGCTTAACCTGCTGTGCCACAATGTCCCCGCCCAATGCCTTATTGGTTTTTAAAGTTTATCTTGGATCAAATTCTATCATTCTCTGCAATTAGTTGTTAGACATTATTAGCTTAAGTGTTTCAAACAGTCAAATTCTTTGTAAAATCCTTGTTGTTTATATGAAAGTTTTATTTGGATTCTAATTTTTTAATTTCTTGAGTCTTCGATTCTCTAAATTTTATTATCAATTTTATTATACAGTGTAAAAAATCAAAATAGAGCAAATAAAATCCTCTGAGAGAGACATCCTGGATATGAACATTGCTCTAAGTGACACAGAAGGGACTCTTTAAATATTGGAACTACAGAGCTAAATTCTTTACTGTCATTACTGAAAAAAATATATAAATAAGCAGCTAAATTAAAATATCCAGCAAGAACAAAAATACTAAATTCACATAATGGTTATTAAATGTATACAGCAAAACAATCCCAAATAAAAAACTTAATTTTTAAGTTATAGCCAACAGTTATTACTTTATGTACATAGCTCTTTATATGCATTTATTTACAAAAATACAGGTATAAGATTTTGTTCCATTTAAGTGTTCCTTTTCCAAAAATGCTTCAAGGTCCTTATTCATTTGCATGTTTTTATACAATCCTACACCCAAAACAGTGGAAATTAGTCACTCTTACATAAAATTTTAGTCACTCTTACATAAAAAAATAAAGTAAATACTATATTCTAGAATAGATTCCATGTCAGGCTTTTACTGCATTCCATTTGCTGCATTTGAAGTCATGGCATTATTTACTACTAGCCAAGTTGGGATGATGTTATATGAGCACTCCACCAGAGTTCTTAAGTTGACCTGCTCATTGTCAACCATCTAGATGAGCAATATCATGCACAATGGTTAAATTTATTGTCCTGTGATCAGCGCTATGTAATGGTTTACTCATGTATATAAACTCTCAAGTTGGACAAGCTGAATTTATTGTATCAGCTTCCAGGCATTCAAAAACAGAAACACATTACTAAGGCTTGGCCTAAGAGAGCAAAGCAGCCATCTGAGATTCTGGATGTGTAGATTCCCTCTGTCTGCATCACCAAGGCATGCTGGTAGGCAGAGCCATATCATATTGCATGTAGGGTTGGGGATTTGGTCCAGCTTGTCAATGCTTCATCCATTACAGTCCACTCCCTTGGATAAACAATGAAATCATTTTATTCTTGTATAGAACAGCATTTTACTTGAAAATTGAACTGATTATCTTGTCTTAAAATAAAATTTCTAACCACATGTCTGAATCCAGAATAAATAACATTAGAGACTAAACTGCAATATTTGATACCAGTGCACAAATATTTAAGGTACTTAAGAGTGGAGAGGGAAAAAAATGCTTCCATGGTTTACTATGAGCCATGTTAGAGAGAAAGAATGAGAGAGAGAGAAGAAGGGAGGGAGGGAAGGAGGGAAGGAGGAAGGGAGAGAAAGAGAGAAAGAGGGAAGGGGGGAGGGAGAAGAAAAGAAAAAGAAAATTTCCTGAACCAATGATATTTTTTTTTGACAGGCAGAGTTAGACAGTGAGAGAGAGAGAGACAGAGATAAAGGTCTTCCTTCCGTTGGTTCACCCCCTAAATGGCTGCTACGGCTGGCGCACTGTGGCAATCCGAAGCCAGGGGCCAGGTGCTTCCTCCTGGTCTCCCATGCAGGTGCAGGGCCCGAGCATTTGGGCCATCCTCCACTGCCCTCCCAGGCCACAGCAGAGAACTGGACTGGAAGAGGTGCAACTGGGACAGAATCCGGCGCCTCAACTGGGACTAGAACCCGGGGTGCCAGCACCGCAAGCGGAGGATTAGCCTAGTGAGCCGTGGTGCCGGCCAAACCAATGATATTTAACAACTGTATTCTGTGGAAGAATGGATTCTATTGATTTCTAGGGACAGCATAACTGGACTTCTCTGTTGCTGCAGTTCAAAAAACTTACTTTTGATCTTCAGTCTTATGAGTTTCTCTAATGATGTCTGTGTTTCAGTTAGACAGACAGCGTAATCCGAGGAAAACCAGGTAACTTGTCACCATTAGAGAAAATTAATGTGGAAAATATTCCAAATGATCATTTTCATCTTACTACTGAATTTGAGGATGGGAATTTAGCCAACAGTTAACTCATTCAGAAAATCTATTTTGTTTCCCTATGAGTATATGCTTTACAGTGTTTGGAAATAACTTGGAAAATCTAAGAGCGTAGACACTTTCAGTGTGATATTTTTATGACATTTTCAGGTTCTTCAAGATAGAATTAAGACAAGTTTAGAAATAATCAACATAGCTCTTTAAATGGATACTACTTTCTCAAGCTATCATACATGATTTAAAAGAGACATGTTATTATATCAGTAAAGAAATGCAAAATTATTTCAATTCCTTATTAAAAAAGCATGATTAAAAACATGATTTGTAGTCATGGGTGGGGGCAATGTGGAATCTTAGAAAGGATGACTGGGGCTGTAATAGATTGGTGAATATGTAATCCAAAGAGCCAGCTCATGTTTTTACAGAAACTTAGGAAATGTAAAAAAAAAAAAAAAAAAAAAAAAAAAAGTCAAATATGCCTTTTCAACGAGGCCCCGAAATTCAATTCAGGAATCAAAATAACACAGGGACTTCACTACTAACTCCTAAAATGACTTGAAGAAACAGAAACTCTGAACCCTGATATGAAGGGGTCCTGGATTAAAGAGTAGGAGTACTCTTCTGCACATTCCATGCTTTTAAGGATAGAAGATGCAAATGATCCAGCCTAGGCCACGCCTCTCTACTCCAGAGGCACATCTCCAACCACCAACCCAACGCCTTCACTCGAGTATCTCACAGATATCACCAGCTTTCATCTTTCTCCCCGCAACCTGGCTCCTTTGATACTTTTCCCACATCAGGAAATGACATCAACACATATCTTCACACTCTATTTGGAGAACTTGGATTTTCTTTTATTTGAGAGGTAGAAACACATAGAAACACACACACACACATGCACAAACTGAAAGAGAGAGAGACAGAGAGAGAGAGGGAGAGAGAGCACTCCAATCTACTGCTTCACTCCCCAAATGTCCATACTGGTTGAGTCTGGACCAGGCTAATGCTGGGAGACAGAAACTCAAACCACATCTCCCACATGAGTAATTGGGACCTAACTATTTGAGCCTCATGAGCTGTCCCCTAGGGTCTACATTAACAGGAAACTATATTTAGGAGTCCAAGCTACCAGGAATTGAATCCAGGGACTCCAGTGTGAGATACAGTATCTTAACAAGCATCTTACCTGCTTGGATAAAAGCCCATTCCCTTGGACTGTGTTTGATATCTCTATTTCTCTCACCTCCCACAACCAATACATCAGTAGCATAGCGCTCTCCAGGTTAGATCACTTTTTGCCAGCCCTACTTCCATCAACCCTGAGCAATCATTACATCTCACCTGCATATACAGGGGCCTCCCAACTTGCAGTTTCTATCACTCCCCCTCACCCAAACTCTTCATACCCTAGGACTTCAAAGCAAGCTTTAATTTTACATTTTATCCTCCTTCAAATAGTATGCCTGCTGTAAAGTCTCCCAACCACCCACTTAACACTGTGAATCGCTGCTTCCCAAGTGTTTCTCCCACCTTCTGTGTTGTTTTTAAATTCATAAACCTTATCATTACTTGTTATATGAGTACTAGTGGTTTTCTTTATTTACTTATTGCGTATCTTTCTCCATTAGAATTTATTATCCCCAGAGGCAGAGATTCTGTCCTTTGCTGTGGTTTCCCATGATATATGCTGAGTTTCTAGAACAGTGCCTGGGAAATATTTGTCCCATGATAAGTATTTGTTGGACTAATGGATAAAAGAAGCAAGAGAGCAAGGGTTACTGTAATCTGTCAGGGATCTTAAAGAAATGTATCTGCTACAGAGAATAAAAGCTACAAACCATTACCACCCCAGTGCCTGCTTGGTAGGTCATTGGTGCTCATGGCTGATACTATTTGTTCCTCTGTTGACCCTGATTTTTATCAATTTTGGCCTTGTTATCCATAATGATCCATATCACCGTAATACTGAGAAGAGCAATGATCTTGGCTAATTCTGAATTCTGTGTACTTTTGTTCCACAATCAGTTTGTCTACTGGTGGCCCCTTCCCACTTGGTCCAAGTTGCTTCAGAATTGCCTGCATAAGTCTTTGCTTGGAGAAAAGGCACCTGCCTCAGGATGCTTTTCTCTCTCCACCTAACCAGCAAACAGTCACCTCTTTCAGGGCGGTCAAGGTTTTGAAAGCAGATCAGAGTACCCACGTTCGAACAATGTTCCTGTAGCTTGAAGGACTCAGGTGACTGCATTCTAGATAATATCTTTGCTCTGTTATAAGGAAGACAAGCACTTCATTATAAAAGTACTAAGCAATGCAGGGTAACCCTGCAAAGATGAGATTTAACAATATATAACCATGTATATTCAACATTAGGGAGAGTGAAAAAAATTCTGAATGCTGCCCAAAATATTTGGTGAGCTGTGGAGAGATGGGTGCTGCAATGGAGATTTCAAGGGGACAAAGAAATCTTTTCAAAGCCCTGATTTCTATCAGCATCACCTTATCTGTGCAACTCCCAAGTTTTAAAAGCCTGGCCATTTACTTCATTAGTGTTAAATATAGCTACTACTTTAATATCCCTCCGACTTTTTTTTTTTTTTAAGAAGATAGCAACAGTACCAAGCTTCCTGATGTGGAGCACTTTGATACGTCTGGCAGCTGCATGTTTAGTACTCACCGCTTTCCAGTTGGGTAGAACCTGGAGCAGGAATGGCCATCCCAGGCACAGTACGGATCCCTGGCCAGGCAGCAGTCAGCACAGGCTGTGCCATAGATGTGGCAGCGGTGCAGAGACACTTGGGAAATCCCTTCATTGGAGCTCACGTATAACTGTTGCTATGAGAAGCACGATGATGATTTATATCAGATGTGGAAGTTAGAAGAAGACTTTCAGCAGGAACGCATTATAATATAGGCCCACAAACCCTCGCATTCATTTGGAGACAGACTAAAAACGAGCAGCACAGCACAGAAGGGTTTCAAGCCAAAATAAATAGAATTTTCTTATGTTAATACACCTATAACATTACCACTTTCCTGTTACCAAAAAAAAAAAAAAAAATCCCTCGGGGTACCATGTAGAATGGGGATGTATTTTAAACACTGAGAATCATTGTTCTCTCATATTTGAACTAGTACACTACAGATTTAAATTATGATGTTTTCTGTTCTCTTTGAATACTGTCTCTTAGCAAAGCACAGGAAGCTTTCTTATTTTTCAAGTCTGGCAACACATGACTTTATAGATGTCAGGTTTAAAATAAAGAGCATTTTTCAGTTTAGAAGAAAACATGGTAGACTGTAAGTATTAGATGAAATGAACAAACATTTTGGTCATGTGCCTTTGAAAGTGATCTACTACTTATATCATCTTATATCATCTGTTTTAAAATTATTTCAAAGAATGTCAGTATCTATATTGAAATATATCTTGAAATTTCTGCAAAGTCCAGCAGTCTTCATCATCCTCAGTTATCAATAAAGATTTGGGATTGGGATGCAAACATATGATAATCCCACTCCGAATCCTACCCAAAAAGTTCTTGAGGTACTATTCCAATTTCTTTAGCTGTAGGCAAAATAGTTCTCAGGAACTGAAGGTATGAGTCTTTAATTGACACTCCTTATTTCCCAAAGGACTGATATTAAATAATTAAGTTAGCCTAGAATCTCTAAGTTGAGTAGAGTGGATGTGAGGAATGTGCATGGACACTTCTCTTCTTCCCATCTATACCTAAGCATTCAATAATCAAATCTGTGGGGGCACTCCAGCTCTGCAGCTCTGGAGACAGGATTCCTGGGTTCAAATCTCAGCTCAGCCACATATCTGCTGGGTAACTGCTGAATCTCAGCTTTCTTGCTGGCAACCTGGGATAATTCAGCACTTACCCCAAAGTGTTTTGTAAGAAATCAGTTGGAATGGCTACCTCACATAAAACACTTACAAGTGCTTCATAAGTGTTCAATTAATGTTAGTTAATGATAATAATATAGTAAAATCTACATGTTCTCAAATTTAGTCATTCAGATCATATATTATTCTATTAGATTAACATAATTATTTTAACCAAGTCAGGTTTTAGAAACTGTGCAGAATTTGATTCCCAGTTAGACAAAAACAACTGTGTGTTTTGACAATAACCACTGCCCTAGGAACATTTGAAATATGTGTTTATTGAGTAATTAATGAGTAAATGGTGAATATATCAGCTTCATTAAAATATTTTAGGGAAACTAGTTGAGGAAAAGACACAGGTGTTTCATTCTAGATAAGATCTTTAATTTAGCCAACTATTTTCTGTTATATGGAATGCAAGAATAAATAAAAAACAAAATCATAAAATGAACAATAAAATATATAAGCACTAAGAAAAGGACTAACTCCGTGGTACTTAAAGATGTACAACACGTCCTTAGCAAACTGTAGCCCTCTCACACTGAAAAAACAATTCAATATGCAGTTGTGCAAATGAATTCCAAAAAGTCAAATAAATACTTTGCTAATTTTTAAGGAAACATTTTAAAATATATACCATATGAGATGTTGAAAACAGATATATGAACTATAAGCAAGCTGAAACTCGTAATTTTATAGAAGACTTCTATGCCACGCCCATGGCTTTGTAACATCTAAGGAAAAGTAATTATTTCAATCAAATGGATCCATTTGGAATTTCAATCTGCTACTTTCTCTTTCCACTAAGCTACCTTAAACAAAGGGCTTCCCTGCTGACTTCAAACACAGCTCTGTCTTGGGATCAGCTCACTGGAACATTAGGCAAAATGACGAATGGCTTCTTTTTACTTGGGAAAAAGTTTGATATGCACCATCCAAACATTTTTACAGATGAGATCTTTAGCTTATTGTACCTTATTTATCTTTCCTCATAAAATTTGGTCAAGTGGAAAGAGCACAAGTCTGACTATGGAATACCACTTCATCTGTAACAACCCAAATATGGTGAAGAGCACTATGTAATCAGTTGTGCTAACACATGAAACCTTTATTCCACAGTCCAAGAAAAATATGTCTCAGGCTCTTACAGATAGCATTTGTCAAGGATCCACTTTATGTTAGGCAATTCATATAAATCAGGTCTTTTGGGAAAAAAGGCATTACTTTGCAGATGTTAGAACTTAGGTCAATAATGTTCAATGATTTGTTCATAATTTATGATCAGGTTGGGATGCAAACACATGATAATCCCACTCTGAACCCTACCCTATTTTGCCCATATTACTTCACCTTTTAGAAATTTTGTTTTAAGATAACACCTTAGGGGGCTGGAGAGATGCATGTCTTGCACATGTAGATATTGGCATTGGGTTTTTGCTTTCCATGTGCATGTACAAATGAGAAGATTCATTAGATTTCTCATCATCAAAGTCAAGCACCTTTTCTTAAAAAAAATTTTTTTAATGACATGTACACACACTAGAAAATAGCATTTCCTTACATATAAACGTGAAAGAATGCTTTGCACACTTCAGATATTTGACCTCAGTAGGAACTTAGAGAGGATCCATTATTCACAATGGGCCTCTGAGAATTTTGTGATGTTATAGTCACCCAAACACTGTCCTAAATTCTTCCTTCAGAAAGATTACTTTTATTTTGGTTGGCTTCACACACTATAATATTGGAGAATACAGAGTATACAAATATTGGAATATCTTGCTATATATATGTTCTGGTCTGGCAAACTTTAATACAAAAATAAACCAACTCAATATTTCACTATTAACTAGTAGGTTCTTTGTCAAAATTTAAGAAAATGTTGTGGCAGTAATACTTTTAATAGTGTTAATTACTTTGCTAATGGTAAAACTAGTTTTTAAAAAGTTATATATATATTTCATGGTAGCAAAAATTTTCATATACAAAGAACAGAAAAATGGCTTAGTATTTACCTTTTTGGATGAAATTTTCATTGTTGTTATGGGGACACGATTCTAAAAAAATTAGAAAACAACATATTAATTGCTCAAATGATTCATATTTTAAAAATGTTCTTTTCTATTAAAACTCAAGAAATCATCTTTTTTTTTTCCTGTATGAGAGAAAATAAAAAAGAGTGTGTATATACTTTTAAAGTATGTGTTCATATAATTATCTGTAAAATATATTTTCTTTTTGGGGACTAAGGATATGTTTTATTAAATTTAGTAAAATTTAATAAAAAGTTGATTATAACACATCTATCAATACAGGCAGTTGGAAAAATTAAAATTTGAGAAATATGAGATAAATGATGAACCATCTTAGAAAGCTGAATTTAGGATTTGATGTAGTGCTCAGGCTTGGGGAGTTTGTGGGGGGATCCCCATCAGACTCTTCACTCACGAGCATTTTGCATAAGACTCCATTGTGCACCTGTCAAGTGTTGTTTTGGAAAGACGCATTAGGCTGAACCACACTAATTAATTCTCATTGTCACAGACAAAGAAATACTGTTAGAAAAGTTCCTCTTTTGATAAATGTGAATGTGTGAAAGAGCCAGGGAACTTCCTGAAACAGTAATCCTTTGAAAGTCACTCTATTCATTACTTCTTAAACATTCTTGGTTTTTTCTAATGATTAAAATAGACTTCTGATAACTGAATGTAGATCCCTGAAATATTATGTGAAAATCTCAAGTGGAAGCAAGCTCTGAAAATCAAATGCACCCCACATCATTTTGCTTTCTAAAGTTGCCAGCACTTACAAACACTTAGAAAGAAAAAATAATGATAATCTCTTTAACTTTCAATCACAAGAAGGTTTTGATCATTCCTTATACACACAGACATACACACATGCACGTGTCAGAATTTATAATAACCTAGGCAATAGTCATAGCTCCAATTCAAGCTTAAGCAAATAGGCTTATTTTCAGGAAATATGATGAGAAGACTCAAAGAGACCTGGTTCTCCACTGAATGACAACAGAGTCTTGATCTCAAGTGACTTTGGGTTTTCTGTAGTGTAACAGGGTGACACTCAGCTAAGGACTTCTGAAGACTTAAATGCATTATTTCCTCCTGTGCCCATCACAACATCTCATACACACTCCATTATTTTTACCTCACTTCAGAAAATGTGACACAAACACCACGCTCAAGACAGTTACTGTCTTGATCTGGCCACATCCATCACTGGCACACACATCAGTAAGAGAGCTCCAACATTTTTCAGACTTGCTTGGACTGATGTCCTCCATAGGAATCTTGACTGACTTATTTCCCCAGTGAGAGTTTATTCCTCATGATGATAACGCCAGTAAAACTCTCAGAGCAGACCATATGTAGTTGGCACATAATCGGAATAACGTACAGCTCTTTAAGACCTCTCCATAACAAGTATGTTTGGGTTTGTGTCAGACTCACCTAATTAACGTATACTGATAATCCAAAAAAAAAAAAAGATATTTCAATACTAAAAATGAAGTGTTGCAATATGACACTTTTGCTGTAGTCAAGAAAATGCCAGAATAAGGCAATTCACATAATTTTGGCCAGCCGAGTGTCCTGACTAAATTGAATTGAGAAAAAAAAATATTTTACATATAATGCAATTTTGGTTAATCTAGTGAAACAATTCTTTACCAAATAAGACATGGAAAGAACACTTGAATGGACATAGTTGACATTATTTTTAAGAGCATAAATTTCATGTCCTAATCACAAAGAAATTTATGGCTGGCATTAAAACCTGAAAACTTAATAACTTGTTGGGAAATCTGCCAGAGTTCCTCAGATTTTTTCTATTTGAGTTCATTTTTTAAATATTTCTTTTTACGTAGATTTGTGAGCAAAATCAAACAGCCTTATATCACAACTTCTATGCTTATGAAGTCAAACTTTTCTGGTGATCACGGGAATACATTAATGAGCCAATACATTGTGAGTCCACCCAACTGAGCAAAGCCAAGTGCTGGGTGTGCTCTAGAGCTTTCTGAAGTGCCGCTTTTAAGCAGTCCCAGGCTAACACTGGACTTTAATTGTCTCTGGGACACACAGCAGTCTGCAGCAGGACTGCTTCTACGCTAGGGTTTCTTCTACATCTATAGTTCCTCTGGCTGTGGCTTACCCACCTTTCAAAATGCAGATGAAACAGAGAAGTCTTATCTCTAGGGATGGGCTGTGCAGGGGAGCGGGTCATGGCAGGACCCCGCAAATGGTCTCTGTTGGCTATCAGCTTCACAAAAAGTAGGCACTCTGCCCAGACCACGTGGCATCTGACAGGACTGAACTTCCCTGTGTGTCTAATTTTTTTGCTCTGCTTTGTTTTTTCATTATTTTTTTAAATCTCAAATTCAAGGAAGAGGAGAATAATACAATGAAATCTCATGTTCTATCAGTAGTAGTACAAAGATGTTTGTTGTATTTAAGCAGAGTGACATTTGAATTAAAAGCAATAAAACAAGAGAAAACAAAGCAATTTTGCTTGAAATTACTGCCTACAAAAATATAAGAAATCTTATCTTGCACAATAAATACTGTGAAGCCATCTGGGTTTCAGTGGCTGGTGAAGGAAATGATAAAAAATCCTTTCATGCCCAAATCTTCCAGACTTTGACCACAAGAGCTCATTTTTAAAAAATAATGATGGCCCAAATTCTTCATGTTATGATGATAGCTGAAAATAAAACAAAGCTAATCCTTTTATGTGGAGATAATTTGAAGTGTAAGAAAACACTTCACAGAAATATTTGTTCTATATTTCTTATTTTATCTGGTGGTTTCCTACCCTCAAACATTTATAACATTCATTTATTTGATCTTTTATCCAAAAATTTTCCTCTTGAGTAGCTGTCAGATTAAAGAATTGCATTCATCACGCAAGTTCTGAGATTAATGGAAAAGATCTTCAAACCTTAAAGACTTCCAGCTCCTCCAGAATGAGCTCTCCGTTGGCGGAACTGTTGGTGGGAAGGACCACCACCTTCTGCACAGTCCCTCGGTCTAAATTAAAGAAAGAAACAATGAGATATTAACATAGCTTCCTAAAGAAAATGCATTTAGAGGTGAGACTTCAGTGGTTTAAAACTTGGATTCCTATTTATATGCATATTTATTCATGAAAAAGATATTATATATACATATAAAACTGTATATACAGAGATTATTACCATTTGTAAGACAGTGAATTTATTCCAAACCTGATACATTTACAGAGATTTCATGTAATTCAAAGGGAACTAATATGAACGTGTTGTATACAAGCATAATTATGAGAGAAGGAAAGAATGAACAGATGTCCTAAATCTAAAGTTCTGAACCAACTGTGTATTCTGGAAACATAATCCATAACCGAGTTTAGCCTTAGTCCTCCAAACCAACATTGTAAAATGACATCCCTATCATTTTGGTAACATGGATGAACCAAGATTTCCTTATCTGAAGAAAAAACTAGTGTGAAGGGATTTTTATAATAATGAAAATTCACTAGTTCTGGAAAATGGACATTTGCTATGAAGCTAGCAAAGAGTTGAGAAAGATTAAAATGGCGCACTTGCATTTCAAAATAGTTTTCAAAAGAGAAACATAACTGTGGTTTTATTTCAGGCGTGGACACCTGGCCATAGAAAAATTCTGTTGTTTTCTTTTGTTTGTTTTTTTGTTTGTTTGTTTTTTGGTTTTTTGACAGGCAGAGTGGACAGTGAGAGAGAGAGACAGAGAGAAGTCTTCCTTTGCTGTTGATTCACCCTCCAATGGCCGCCGCGGCCGGAGCGCTGCGGCCGGCGCGCCGCGCTGATCCGATGGCAGGAGCCAGGTGCTTCTCCTGGTCTCCCATGGGGTGCAGGGCCCAAGCACTTGGGCCATCCTCCACTGCACTCCCTGGCCACAGCAGAGAGCTGGCCTGGAAGAGGGGCAACTGGGACAGAATCCAGCGCCCCAACCAGGACTAGAACCTGGTGTGCCGGTGTTGCAAGGCGGAGGATTCGCCTAGTGAGCCACGGCGCCGGCTCTGTTGTTTTCACAATTGCATTTCTCATGTGGAAATATATTTCTCGCGATATTCCTAAACTTTAGGAAAAATTCTAAAAGTAGATGGGCCAAATAAACTAAAACAACTAAAATGTATGCATATTTTCTAATTTGAGATTTATCAAAAAGATTCATCCAAGTAAGTGTAAAATCAAGTAAAAACTTATATAACTGCAAAATATATTTCCATTGAATTGATGATCTGTATCATAAATATCAAGCTATTTGATGTTGCTCTTGTAAGTTGTCACTGAATGTAAAAATATGCATGTCATCAACAGTTAAAGCAGCATTCTACTGCTCTGTTGAGAAATGCCCAGAACAGTTAACTTGAACTGAATTGCACAGGACTCTGTAATTTAGAATCACTTAGTGATTAATTCCACAAATCTGAAATCACATCTCAAGTTGTCTTGTATTCCACAGGCAAGAGCTAGTCTGTTATAAAGAACCCATTTTATATTTACAATTTTTATTTTATGAACTCAATTCTGAATAGAATTCTTTATTAAAAAAGCTATTTTTTTTATTAAAGAGATAATGGCAGAAAGAAAGTGAACAAGTGCTCCCATCCACTGGGTGCCTTACCAATTACCTTACCATTACAATTACCTTACCATTACCTAGCAATGGCCTGAGCAGGCCAGGGGCTTGAAGCTGGGAGCCATGGAATTCATGTCCCCCACACAGGTGACAGGAACTCAATTCCTTGAGTCATCACTGCTGTCCCCAGTGTTTGTATTAGCAGGAAACTAGAATCAGCATGGGGAGCTGGGAATTGAATCCAGGTGCTCTGATGGGCATCTTAATCACTGTCTTAACCATCAGACCAAACACTCATCTTTAATATAATTCTTCATTTAAAAGGGAGGGCAGGCATTTTGCAAAATGGTTAAGATGCTGTTTGGGATGCCTGCATCTCAAAATCAGAGTGCCTAAGTTCAAGTCCTGCCTCTGCTCCCAAGTCCAGCTTCCTGCCAATGTACACCCTGAAAAACAGCAGTTGATGGTTCAAGTGGTTGTGTTTCTGCCACCCATGTGGGAGACACAAACCAAGAGCCAACTGTTGTCTTCTGTCTGGTCCAGACCCAGCCTTTCTGGGCACATAGGGGTGAAACAGCACATGGGAGGTCCCTCTCTGTCTCCTTGTCCCTCAGATAAATAAATGAATACAAATTTCTAAAAACAACAAACTCAACTTTAAAATGTTATGAATTGAAATATAAAAACCTGCCAAATTTAAAAAACAAGGCTTACAACAGAAACACAAAGTGTGGAGAGTTTGCCAGAACCATGCCTGAAATTTATGATGATTCAAAGTTTGAGCACAGGATCCTGGAGGTTTCAAAGTAGGCTCTGATTTTAAATTCCCTTAAATCATACCCCAAACATGAACAAACTCAAACACACACACACACACACACGTTTTACTTATCAGTTAAAACTGCATAAAGAGAAGTGAACATTTAGTCTAGCTGTTAAGACACTGGTTAGGACACCAGTATTCCATATCTGAGTGCCAGGGTTCCATGCCTAACTCTGGCTCCTTACTCCTGCTGCTTGCTAATACAGACTGTAGGAGGCAGGGGTGATGGCTCAAGTAATTGAGTTGCTGCCACCCAGGTGTGAGATCTGGATTCAGTTCCTAGCTCCCAGCCCAATCCTGGCTGTTGCAGGTATTTGGGAGAAACACAACCGTAGATGAATGCTGTTATGTCCCTCAAATGAATAAATATTTTTTAAAAAAGAATGAAAAAGTATGGAAAAAATTAAGTACCCTCAAATGAAACAAGTGGCTCATTTTTTAGCATACCTTACCATTTGATCAAAATTGTACAGAATTCATCATTTTCTTCTGAAAAGGCATGCAATATATTTCATTCATGCTACTTATAAAATATTACAGAATAGAGCCGGCGCCGTGGCTCAATAGGCTAATCCTCCACCTTGCGGCGCCGGCACACCGGGTTCTAGTCCCGGTTGGGGCGCCGGATTCTGTCCCGGTTGCCCCTCTTCCAGGCCAGCTCTCTGCTATGGCCAGGGAGTGCAGTGGAGGATGGCCCAGGTGCTTGGGCCCTGCACCCCATGGGAGACCAGGAAAAGCACCTGGCTCCTGGCTCCTGCCATCGGATCAGCGCGGTGCGCCGGCTGCAGCGGCGGCCATTGGAGGGTGATCCAACGGCAAAGGAAGACCTTTCTCTCTCTGTCTCTCTCACTGTCCACTCTGCCTGTCAAAAAAAAAAAAAAATATTACAGAATAAAGAGCTATAAAATGAATTAACATAAAGATAATATAAACTGGCTCTTGGCTTATTTGCAATGAAAAGCTAAAACACTACTTTTATTGTTACCTTCTTTCTTATTTTGGTCATTTTCTATTTTGTGGGTAACATATTCCCTACACGAAATGCTTGGAAAAAAACCGTTGAGCTCCTTCATTGACTCCTAAGAGAATAAGCTGACTTGAGTTGTCTTCTATTCGTTTTGACTCAGTGATTCAACAAGAAATTATCGCGTGCCTTCCTTGAGTTAGTGCGGAGATAAACGAGCATGGGACTCACAAGTTCACAGTCTAGGATTTATGGTTTTTTGGGTAGTAAGTGTGTTCCCATTAAAATGCTTGTCGTTGAGAGATATGCATTCCACAACAGCCATAAAACTCCCAATTACTTACATCGACATAAAGCCATCTCTATGCCCTTTTGTTTGAAGATGATAATATACCCATCAAACGTCTTCCTTTTGAGGGTGGTGAGAATGGTATTTCTTGAGTGTACTCACAACTATAAACCCTTTTTATTGTTCTGAGAATTGGGATATTGCCTTTATATCCTTGGCCTAAGCTGCAGTTACAGGGATGTCTTTTTTTTTTTTTTTAAATCTAACTTTGTGTATGTGAAATGTAAATAATAACCACTTCTTCTATAACTGACATCTATGATGCAAGCCTGGAATCACTTCCCCTTGTTTGGGTAATATCAGGCTGAGACACCTTTCAGGAACCATCCCTGTCTCATTTGCAGTCTTCATGGTTGAGGGAAGAAAGGCTGCAGCTCCAGAGAGCTGCACACGACTGAGGCCTGCCCAGCAAGAAAGAGCTTTGCCTCCGAGATTCTTGTTGGAGGAAGTCCCGGAAACATGTCAGGCTCAGTCCTGGCTGGAAGTTAGGTGAGGAGGAGTCTTTCTGAGGCCAGGGATGGCAAAATCTCATAAACATGGAGTGCTGGACCCATCCTTGCTACCACCTGCAGTGACTCAGAAAATAAACAACGTAGAGGAAAGTAGACCTGAGAGATGGTGAGATAAGCTCCTGGAATCATTTGAACACCAACTGAGCTATGTATCAGGCTGCCCTCTGGATTTCCCAATCAAAAAAGGGAGGGAAAAAGGTTCGTTGCTATTTGAATAAGAAGAGTGGCCACTTTCAGGTGAAAGGGTTCTAATAAAAACTAAAGGAAGAATGCACGCAACTGCTTAGCGTGACAGTCAGCACATGCTATGCCTTCATGAAGTAGAGGCACTTTTTAGTTCTAGCTCTACCACTTCCTAAACTCTTGACATCATTGCAGCAACTTTCCTCACGAAACCTAAATTTCTTCATCTATAAGCTACAGATAACAGAATCATCCAAATGCTGTTGTATGAATAAGCAAGGCAAATCTTAGATGGGAGCTGCATAAATGCAATCCTATACATACAGATTATACAGACTTATCAACACACATTAATGATGCCAGTTTTATTTTAATGCATTAAACCTTTAATAAAAATTCCCAGAACATGCCTTCTTCCAGCCTTATTTACTTGGTACTATCTACTTTTTGTTTTGCAATACAGGCAAAAATAAGCAATTTTATCCTTAAAATTTCCTCTGTGTCAAGAAATCAGCTTGCACTTACAGAATTAATGATTGTTAGCTGTCTTAAACCATGATCAGATACATCTCATTACTCAGCAGGTTATTTGAATACTAATTTGCATATCTCTCTACTGGGGCTCATTTAAATCACAGTCCTTGGAGGCTTTTTCTGGAAACCTGAGGTAGGGGGGGCAACCTGTCTGCTTGGCTCTAGGTTTCTGGGGATCTAGGGATTGTGGAGAAGCCCTGCTTCCTTAATCAGATCTAATGTGTCCCCTCCTCCTAGTTGCTGATCTGCAAATATATTCTAGTTAGGGCTAGTTTCATGGGTCACACGAGTTACTGGGCTCAGAAAGCCTGCCGATTTGACTACTGCTCTGTTGCCACCTCCTTGACATTCTTAGTAATTCTTTTAACAAGCAGCCCCGAATTTTCATTTTGCACTGTACCCAGCAAATGATGTAGCAAGTTAAGATTTGAGGTGTGGGAAGTGACAGCAGTCTGCACAAGCTCAGAAACAGCCTTACTCAAATTACTAAAGACAAATGTACAAATCCCAAAGTTCTACAACTCAGCCCTCTCCAGCTTTTTCTCTGTCTTAGCCACATTGCCTGGAGAGGCCATCGCAGGCAGCCCCAGGCTTCACAGTAGGGATAAATAATGATTTTACGGTTACAGTCTTTATGCATTAAAATTAGCATCAGAAAAGACAAGGTCATATTTGTTAAATGGCACTTCTTCCTTTAATCTTCCGAACCAGTTTATTAAACTAAAGAGACAAACTTAAAGCCAAAGAGAACTGCAAAATCTGTTTGGCAAATGAAAACGTTACAGACATGGGGTACGTATGACTATGATGTGGAATAGGCAAGTGGCTGGATACCTGCAAGCCACCCCCCACCTACCCGTGTCCTCTTGTCAACCAAAATGTCCCCTTGCCTGGGATGCATTTGCTTCATCCATGATCTAAGGAGGGAACACTATGAAAATATAGATATTGAGTTGCACATGGAACCTGTGGAGGTGCCATATAATTCCCTGGTCGCTTCATGTTTGAGGAGTCACCACCCCTTATGCCATAAAACGGGCCAACAATAGGGGAGGTGCTCACTCTCCTGTAGACCATAGCTGGAGGGGCTGCCAGGTGCTCTCACTCTATCTCCTCTCCCCAGCCTGTCTTCATTTTGGGCAATCTTCTGGCCCACTGCCCACTCGTGATGGGTATTTCTCTTTGCCGGGCCACCCACGCTCACGCTGTGTGTACACGTGCTTATTTTCTCAGCTTTTAAATAAATGGCATCATTTTGTGTACCTTGTTTGTGTCAGTACTCCTAATGTATGTTTTGTGCATGACCAGACCGTGGACTGAAATTAATAAACCCCTTCCCCACCTCAACTAGAGTTGTTACATTGTTCATGTCTATTATTAGATTTTACCAACTGGCTGCTTTATTTCTCGCTGCTCCCAACATCCATTCCTCATTTCCTGTTAGGTTACCAAACTGCTGCTACCTTCTTTTATTAGTCATTTTAAAATGGGAGAATAAAACTGAGTCATGTGTCAATGAAATCTTTATTTACTGAACCTACTTTAAGAGGTGGTGATTCTACTCATGCATAACCCATTACCAAAAAAAAAAAAATACAATGTCTCTAAAGTAGGGTGTTTAGCACAATTTCTCACATTGAGCAGTTTCTCACACAGTGAGCCTGAAATAGACAATTCAAGTGCCCTGCTGTTGACATCTTCTGCTTCAGCCTTGGGGCAGTTGGAGCCCAGTGATTCAGCAGTGGCAAGGCAAGGTGTTCCTGGGAGGGCGGGTCCTTGGATCTACAAGTGATCCAATAATCTTCCCAAGTGTGCAGATTCTAAGGAATTTTAGAGGGTTGTATGCACTGGAAAGCCCTTGGTTACCCAGTTAAACAGGTTTCTTTGCTGTGGTCCTTTTCAGAAAGATTAAAATATTTTTCTGCATTGTTTAGGGGGAAATACAGAACTCAAAATCTTTCAAGTTTATTAGACAATACTATTTCCTGGACTACTTAGCACCTGGAGTCACATACAATTACAGGAGTAGTTTCTCTCAAAGTGGCTTTCAGATGACCTCCTTAAAGGCATTTGGGGAGTTTACAAAAAATGTGAGTATAGATGCTCTCTCCCACGTCAAAGGGGGAGATTCACAAGCTTTGCAAGTGCTTTGTGTTAACATTTAAGAATTACGAGAGACAAATAGTGTAATTCCTTTTAGCTTATTTCATGTCTTGGTATTTGTATTTGTCAAAGAGGAAGATACAAAATTATTTTTTTAAATATAAATCAGCTAAATTTTTATTTTCTTTAGGTCTAAATTTAGCTAAAATATTTTTTACTAATATATAAAATTAAGGACTTATTTGCAATGTACTAAAATATACTTGGAAAGTTTCCAAGCAAAATTATAATAAAGATGTTTCAGATATTTTGAAAATCAGAGGGTGTGGGGTTGGTGCTGTGGTAGAGAGGGTTAAGCTGCCTTTGCAACACTGACAACCCATATTAGAGAGCAGGTTTGAGTCCTGACTATTCTATTTCTAATCCAGCTTCCTGCTAATGCACCTGAGGAGACAGTGGAAGATGGCCTGGGGCCGTCGTTGTGGTGTAGCGGGTAAAGCTGCCGCCTGCAGTGCCGGCATCCCATATGGGCGCTGGTTCTAGACCCGGCTGCTCCACTTCCAATCCAGCTCTCTGCTGTGGCCTGGGAAAGCAGTAGAAGATGGCCCAAGTCCTTGGGGCCCTGTACCCATGTGGGAGACCCAGAAGAAGCTCTTGGCTCCTGGCTTCGGTTTGGTGCTATCTGGGGATTGAACCCATGGATGGAAAACCTCTGTCTCTCTGCCTCTCCTTCTATCTCTGTGTAATTCTGACTTCCAAGTAAATAAATAAATCTTAAAAAAAAAAAAAAAGATGTACCAAGTGCTTGGGCCCCTACCCTGTCTTGGGAGACCAGGATGGGCTTCCTGGCTCCTGGCTTTAGTTAGGCAGAACTAGATGTCACAGCCATTTGGGGAGTGAACCTGCAGATGGAAGATTGCTTTCTTTCTCTCTGTCACTCTGCCTTTCAAATAAATAATAAATATAAAAAAAAAACAGAGAATGCATGATATGATTATAAAATGACACAATAGAACTCACTGAAGTTTAAAACACTAAAAGGAATGATAAAACCAGAAGTGGATATAAGAAAACAGGGCCTTTCAAAGCCTTTCTGGATCCAATATGGCTGTTGACCATGATGAGATGATTGATTTACAGGATTTCTCTGCAGTAAGCAACTCTAAAACTGGAAAGATTGCATGAGGAGATTGCTTTTAGGTAATGAACAACAGGGAGTAGACAACTGCAAAAAGGGATCCTCGTAAGCTAATTTTCATGAGCACCCCACTTTCTGCCTTGTAATCGTTTCCTGGCCGAGGTTCAGACAGCTATAGTCCAAGTACAGTGCAGTGCTCCCATGGAGATAAGAAGGCAGGCACGGAAATTGGGGACAACAAATTTTCTGGTACGGGGGATCAGTTCAGAAAGGGAATTTCAGAAATCCATGTGGAAAAACCTTGTGAGCCTGGGCTGAGTCCTGGCTAGGAGGAGGCTTGCAGGAGGAGTCTATCACCGTGGCTCAAAAAGTTGAAGCTTCCATGGAAAGCATGAGACGGATACATTTTAGACTCAACAATTCAGATGGAAGAGCAATGCAGGGCGGAGCTGGAAGTCTCACTAACACCTTCTTGAAACTTCTGGCATCCAGTTGACAGTAGAAGGGCTGAGCCTTTATAAATACATGCCACATTCTAGAGTAAGACCTACTGTAGGCTTGCTATAACAGAACCAATAACCAAGATCTGATAAGGCATGGAAAGGAGAGAGTTTGAAGCTTAAAAGTCCCATAAAATTGGTGACTACTCTGGAACATATGCATTCTACCAAAGCAAACAACAAGGCCAAACATGCCCAAGACGATTAGGTAATAATGAAGTGCTTGCTACAATAGGAGTTAACATTATTCAAAGCAAGGTACCAGAATGCAAAGCCAGGCTATTATCCACAATGTCCAATATTCAAAACAAACCTCACTACATAATAAAGAGAAAATATGATCAAGCATCAAGAAGAATAAAGAAGTCACGACAGCCCAGATGTTAGATTTAGCAAATAATAACTAAAGATGTTATTATAGCTATTATGTAAATGTTCCAAGAACTAAAGGGAAATTTGTTCAAAATCTAAAGGAAGACATGATCTTAATGGGTGAGCAGAAAGAAAAACTCTGCAGAGATAAAAACTATTGTAAATAAGGGACATTTTAGAACTAAAATTGTACTAACAGAAACAAAATATTAATTCTATGAATTTAATAGAATAGAAGGTTGAGGTTGAAAGAAGAGGCAACATATTTGAAGATGGAAAAATAGAACGTATCCAATTGCAGCAACCTAGAGGAAAGGGACTGAAGAGGTGAACAGACTTTCAGACTTGTGGCATATTATCAAACGGCCAAATAATACATCTAATTGGAGCTTCAAGAAAATAGAGGGAGATTAGGACAGAAAAGATTGTGGAATAAATAATGGTTCAAACCTCCCGAATTTGATGAAAAATATTGCATTCCAGATAAGGAATTCATCAAGAACCAAGTTTGACAAACATAAATACAACCAAACCTTACCATCATATGTAAAATTTTGAAAAAAATGATGATACAGAGAAGAATCTTTGAAAGCAGCAGAGGAGAAGGAAGACCATGTCATGGAAACACAGAATATAAGCATGAGAGACTTTTTATGAGATTATGGAAGCCCGAAGCTAATGGAGTAACACTTTCTAAACACTAAAAAGAAAAAAAAAAGTGAACCCATAATTTTATAGCCATGGAAACTTGTCTGTTAAAATGAAGGTGAAGGGGTGGGCATTTAGCCTGGTGGCTGAGACATGCTGAAGTGCCTGGATTTGAAACTTGGCTCTGGCTGTCTGCTAACCCAGACACTGCTGTGTGGTGGTGATGGTTCAAAGAATTAGGCCCTCCTGTGGAAGACGTGGATTGAGTTCCTGGCTCCTGGCTTTGGCCTGGCTCAGTTGGGGCTATTGCAAGCATTTGGAGAGTGAACCAGACTTCTTGAATATCTATCTCTGTCACTCTTTTTCTCTCTCCCTCTGTTTCTCTTGCTCTGCCCACTTCCCTGTTTCTCAAGTCATAACTTTTTAAAGATTTTTTTAAATTAAAGTGAAAAAAAATCACTTCTAAAAAATTACAGGCTGGTAAATATTCTGCCTGCAGATCTTCTGCATTTGAAGAAATGCTCTGGTATCTTTCAGTCAGAGGGAAATAGGACAAAAGGGAAAGTCAGCTCTTTAGGGAGGAGTAATAAGAACCAGATCTGACCTTCTTTCTGTTGGGGGTGACTGGTCGGCAGATTCAAGTTTTGGAACTTCTGCAGACATTTGGAAACAGGATAAAAGCTGTCACGAGGACAACGCTGACCCCTGCTCCTCCTAAGGAAGACAGAGCCAAAAATTCCCAAGACAGAAGCTGCAGCTCTAACTAAATCACATTTAAACTCACCCTCCCAGTGTTTTTCAGATTAGTGAACCAATACTATTTAATATAAAAGTAAATAAACAAATTGAGACACTTTTGAAAAGCTTAAGTGAGAGTACAATAAAGCTATTCCCCTGAAAAAAGCCAAACAGTTATTTTAGATGGCTTATATAGAGCAAAAAAAATAAAATCAATATTTATAGTATGATACCTGTATATTTGTAGGAGGCTACACTTTTTAATTCAGTCCACTATTGTTTATTATCATTTTTTTAATAATTTTATGAGAGAACATATTTTTAATTTATATTATAGTCAAGGGTTTAATGTTCTACTAACTAGAGTTCAACAAGTAAAAAATGAAAGCAGGAATACAGGCAGAGGCTATAAAAATAATGACATTTTACTGTAGGTGAGTGAAATAGACACCTTTCATTTGATTATCTGAGATTCTAAAACTCAAAGGTTTTTTTAATTTTATTTTATTTAATTCCTTTGGTGGCAAGATCTGTCCTGACTTGAACTAATTTGGTCATAAAAAGTGACCTGCACTGACTGCAGGCTATTTGCAGTCTTTATTTATTACACTGGGTTTGAAGATTTCTCTGTTTCACTACAGACACAGTACACGGCATTGCTACAGGGTGTGGTCCAAGGTCAACACACTCTGGTGTGCACACATGGCCTAGTCTGACTCACAGACTTTTGAGTGGTAAATGCATTTGATTTTAAAGACAGATATATTCACTATAATTCCTTTTCGCCCCTTTTTCTTTGAACATTTTCTACACTTTTTTTTTACAATAAGCAAACATAATTTGAGCCACAAGAATAATAACTTTAGATAAAGTAAAGTTATTGACTAAATCAGGTTCCTGTTTTCACTACAGTGACAGCGTGTAAATCTTTAAAAGCACACACAGTGAACAAACGGAACTGATTAGGGAAGATATCATTGTGTGTGCCAAACAGCAATTATGTTAGAAGGAATAGTGCTAAATACAGGGTTTTCCCCATATGCTGAACACTGTGTATGTGAGTGACTGTGCTGTGTGGTGGTTCTCTTTCTGCAGTTAGCTCTCAGGAGTAGAAAACCTCTGCTCACTAACAGCCTCATTCATGGTTGTTCCTCTACTACTGCTTAGTCTGTTGGTCTGGTCTGTCTGTCTCTATCTCCACTTCTATTGAACCTGCAGCAGTGTCCTTTTATTCATTCTGGTTTTGCACTTGCAAATGGTATAAACTTGATCAAAACATGCCTCTATACTCCTTTCTCTTTCTTTATAAAATGTGGATGTCATATTTGCCCTGACAAAGCCACTCAAGATCAAAGCAGAGAGCCTATGGGAATCTTCCTTGTAAACTCTACAGAGATTACAAACTCTCCGTGGTATGAAATTGTCCTGCTTTGCCACTCCCCTCACTTGTCACAAAAATCATTTATTTACTCTTCCTATATAGCAGTTTATACTTTCCAAACAAAAAATGCTCTATGATATCATCATCATACAGGATTCAACTATGCATAATCTGCCATTATGGTGGTTTTCTCTTTCTTCTTTCTTGTTTCTTACTTATTAATTGTTGTTGCTACCACTTTTTCCTCGTAGATTCTAAGCAGTGCACTCAGAGTTTTGCATATATAATCTCATTTAATCTTTAAGGGAAGCCTCTCACGCAGGTGCAGTTAAGAAGATGAGCTCCTCTTTTCTCTGATGTCTCCAAGGCAGTGAAGCTGAATATCTCCTTCCCAGCCACTGGCTGCCAAAAACTCATTGAAGTGGACAATGAACATGAACTTCATACTTTTTCTGAGAAGCATATGGCCACAGAAGTTGCTGCCGACGCTCTGGGTGAAGAATGGAAGGGTTATGTGGTCCGAATCAGTGGTGGGAATGACAAGTGAGGTTTTCTCATGAAGCAAGATGTCTTGACCCATGGCTGGGTCTGCTTCCCATGCTGAGTAAGGGGCATTCCTGTTACAGACCAAGAACTGGAGAAAGAAACTGTAAATCAGTTTGGGGCTGCACCATCGATGCCAATTTGAGTGTTCTCAACTTGGCTATTCCTAGATACCATGGTGCCTTGTCGCCTGGGTACTAAAAGAGCCAGCAGAATTCGCAAACTTCTCAATCTCTCTAAAGAAGATGATGTATGCCAGTGTGTTGTAAGAAAGCCCTTAAACAAAGAAAGTCAGAAACCTAGGACCAAAGCACCCAAGAGGCAGTGGCTAGTTTCTCCACGTGTCCTCCACACAAATGCTGGCATATTGCTCTGAAGAAACAGCGTACTAAGAAGAACAAGGAAGAGGTGTAGAATATGCTTAACTTTTGGCCAAGAGAATGGAGGAGGCAAAAGAGAAACACTATAAATGGATTGCCAAGAGACATAGGCTGTCTTCTCTGAGAATGTCTACTTCTAAATCTGAGTCCAGTCAAAAATAAGGTTTAATAACAACAAATAAATAAAATTGTGCTTAAAAAAAAAGCAGAAGCTGAGGCTTAAAGATGCTGAATCATTTGTTCAAGGTCACCCAGAGCTGATAAGTGATAGAGGGCAAGATTTTAACCTGGAGCCTTTGAATGCCAAAGCATGCTCCCTAATTTTGACCTTAGGATTCATCTAGAAATAACAAGTAGTTCCAACAAGTTATTCTGTATTTAACATGGTTTTCGAGAAATCCCCACCAAAATTAGAATTGGCAATTGTGGGGAGACTCTCTGGAAATCTTAATTACACACCACTGTGCCATAAGTTGATCTAGAATTTTATAGGTAAACACACAAGTACTTGGATCCATTACTGCTGTGGAAAAATTCAAGGCTATCCTTCTAAATAGGTAGGATCATTGAAAAAACAGACTTCTAGGACAAAGACAAAAGAGAAATCTTAAAGACAACTATTTTGCTAAACTGGAGAATATATAGTAATGAGTGGCTACATTATGTTTTGATTTAATTGAGGCATAGCAAAAAAGCCAGACACAGCCAATAGACCCTTTTCAAAATTTGAGCTAATGTATTTTTTAAGAAAGAGTTCAAGAGAGAGAAGGAAAGACAGGAAGAGAGAGTGATCTTCCAATCACTGGTTCACTCCCCAGATGGCAGCAACAGCCAGGGCTGGGCCAAGACAAAACCAGGAACCAGAAGCTTTCTCCAGGTCTCCCACGTGAATAGCAGGGCCCCAAGCACTTGGGTCATCCTCCACTGTTTTTCCTACGCCATCAGCAGGGAGCTGGGTCAGAAGCGGAACAGCTGGGACATGAACTGGCACCCATATAGGATGCTGGCACTGCAAGCGGCAGCCTTACCTGCTATGCTACAGTGCCAGCACCTTGAGCTAATATTGTACTTAATCATCCAAGTTGTCTGTCCTCAAGAAAATATCTGTTATATCTAATATGCTAAAAATTGTTTAATAAGTTTACAACTGGGGCCAGCACTGTGGCGCAGTGGGATAACTCCCTGGCCTGAAGTGTCGGCATCCCATATGGGTGCTGGTTCAAGACCAGGCTGCTCCACTTCCAATCCAGCTCTCTGCTATGGACTGAGAAAGCAGTGGAATATGGCCCAAGTCCTTGGGCCCCTGCATCCATGTAGGAGACACAGAGGAGGCTCCTGGCTCCTGGCTTCAGATCGGCACAGTTCCAGCTGTTGTGGCCAACTGGGGAGTGAACCATTGGATGGAAGACCTCTCTCTCTCTCTCTCGCTCTCTCTCCCTCCCTCTCTCTCTCTCTCTGCCTCTCCTCTCTCTGTGTAACTATGACTTTCAAATAAAATAAATAAAAAAAAATAAGTTTGCAATTAATGTTGGCATATTGTGTTTCTAGAAGCTAATTCCCTCTATGAGCATTAATCAGTGCAAGACATAATCCACAGAGGCTGGCATTATGGTCCAACACCAGCATCCCACATGCACACTGGTTCCAGGCTACTCCATTTTCAAATTAGCGCCCTGCTTATGTGCCTTGGAAAACAGGAGAAGATGGTCCAAGTGTTTGGGACCCTGCAAGCACGTGGGAGACCTGGATGGAGTTCCTGGCTCCTGGCTTCAGCCTGTTTCAGGGCTGGCCATTTGGGGAGTGAACTAGTGGATGGAAGATCTCTCTCCCTTTCTCCCTCCTCTTCCCCTCCCTCTCCCTCCTCTTCCTCCTCTGCCTCTCTGTCCTCTCCCTCTCCCTCCTATTATTAGAGATAATATACTATTAAACATATTGTTTTAGTTACTTCCTGGTGATGCAGCCAAAGGACACTGAGGTTTGGCCTCAGCAATCACTAAAATTCATGCTTTAGGATTTTATAAATTAATAAAAATTACATTTTACTTACTTTAGCATTTCTTGTTGTATTACATCAAGAATTGCTTTTACTTTATTTCAATGTCAAATGGTCTTACCATGAGCAATGCAGTTAGACTGTATAAGGTTTTTACCGATCCTGTACTGGATGTACCAAATTTCCAAAGATGCAAACTTATGGCTAATCCTTTCAATTAATCTTTTATAGACTGCAAGTTAATACACTGTATGGTCACTAACTAACCTATTTTCCAGCACCATTTTTACTTTAAGATAGGCCATGGTGCACTAGCTTCCAGAGATACATCATACATACTAGCTGGCCTGGAGCATCCACTCATACCTCCAGGTGTCCAGATACAAAGAGGCTCTTCTTCCTCTGCATCTGGTCATCTCCTAAGCCCATGGGAAGCCTGGCCTAATTCCTTCTGTTCAAACTCCCCCGCTGGCGCTGCAGCTCAATAGGCTAATCTTCCGCCTTGCGGCGCCGGCACACCGGGGGTGTGGGGAGCAACTGGGAGCAACTCGGACTAGACTAAGTTACTGGAATTAAGACTTATTCTATGCATCTGCTCTCCCACAATATGGCGCTGAGAAGGGAGAAACAGCTTCTACACAGCTGCCTCCAGTTCAACCAATAAACAGCAGGACCTGCTCCTGATTGGAGGAGAGCAGCATACTCGGCGTGTGGGTAGCAGAGTTGGGATTGGTGGAAGAGGACTATAAAGGAGGAGAGAGACAACATGCACCAGGAACATCTAAGGGGAACATCTAAGAGAAACACCTGTGCAGCCCCCGAGAGAGCCGGCCGGCAGTGTGCCGCTCCCCCGCGGAAGTGGGGAATGTGGCAGGGGGAACCGCCCTTCCACGGAGGTGGAAGGGACTGCAGCCAACCCGGGAAGAACCAGCAGCAAACCCGGGGAGGGCCGAGCAGATGAAAGAACAGCGCAGGGTCCTGTGTCGTTCCTCCACGAAGACGGGGAGCGACACGGGGGTTCTAGTCCCGGTGGGGCGCTGGGTTCTGTCCCGGTTGCCCCCTTCCAGGCCAGCTCTCTGCTGTGGCCCGGGAGTACAGTGGAGGATGGCCCAAGTCCCTGGGCCCTGCACCCCATGGGAGTCCAGGAGAAGCACCTGGCTCCTGGCTTCGGATCAGCGCGGTGCGCCAGCCGCAGTGGCCTTTGGAGGCTGAACCAACGGCAAAGGAAGACCTTTCTCTCTGTCTTTCTCTCTCACTGTCCACTCTGCCTGTCAAAAAAAAAATCCCCCTTTGCATCTGGAATGCTTAGTCTTCTCTCAAGTGCAACAATATGTAAGAAAATTGGATAACAGGGTAAGCAGCATATTACAACGGCCCTCAGATATAAGGGTGGCACATCCAATGATCTCAAAGACCACTTCTCCCTGCCTGCTATGTCTTTTCTCAGGTCACCACACTATTGCTTCTTTTATTCTCCTGTTAGTTTCCTGACCATTCCTTCTCCTTATTTTTGGTAAACATTCTTATTTTCCCACTCCTTAGATGAGCTGCAAGAGTGACGTCCTTATCTGCCTAGTCCCCTACAATGACCTCCAACATTGTCAGGGATTCAGTCAACACCTACATTGCTAGTGACTCCCATATCTCCATCTCTAGAACACCCTCTCTGCTGAAGTGTATCTGTAATAACACCCTCTTTGACTTATCCAAATCTTCAACTCAATGTGGGACAGACATGGCTTCATTTTAATTACTGTTCCTAACAGCTTCACAATACTCAATAAGCCATTGTCTTTCAAAACCTCCATTTACACAACAACGTGGGGATAATAATTGTGTCTCATTAGGTTTCTGTGAAGTTTTAATGAGATAAAGTATTTGCGGTGATGAGTTCAATCCCCAATAACTAAGAGATCAAATGAAAGAATAGGTGTGCCATTCAAGAAAAGAATTCAATACTCTCCAAACCTGCTTCACTGATTCTCCGTAACCTTGATCAGCCAATGGTCATGCTTTCTTGCCTATCTGACAAGCTTTTAATCTATAAATTCAAGCCACAAATGAATTTGTAATCATTAGCTCCTTTCTTCCTCCTAAATAACTCTTGAAACCGATACTCAATCTTACACTTCTAACCCCTGTTTTAATTTAGACTGTTATCGTTTCTTGCCTAAAACATGCGAAAGGTCTTCTTATTTCCATTTGAATATAGCCTACTTATCACTGAGAAAGAGATCTATCTAAAATGAATATTGGTGGTACTGCCACATATTCCAGTGTGATACACGTATCACACACCTGTATACCTCTTCCTCCTGAATACAGAGGAACAAGAGACTCATCTCTAACCAAAAGAAAAATGTAAAAGGGATGGTGTGCAATACCATGATCATGCTACAATATATGAAACCCAACCTTGACAGACTGAAGGGGAAGATTCTACCAGCCTCCAAGAAGCAGACAGCCATGTTTTGGACAGCCAATGAAGAGACTCATGTGTTTGGCCACTGTGGGTGACCTTAAGGAACTAGATGTTGCCAACAACCCTAAACTCCAAAGCCAGATACAGCCTGCTCTATACTGACTGCAATCTTGTGAGACCTTGTATAGCCACTGTTGGGGAAAACTGTAAGATAATAAATGTGTGTGGCTTTAAGCCACTAACATTGTGGTTCTTTGCTTTGAAGCAACAGAAAACTATCTAAAATGTGTATCACTCATGCCGAGTAAATTTTTATTGAATTGGATTAAACTGTCTTCTCCAGTGGGCCATGAGATCCCAAAGTAAAGGTGATGTTACTAATCTTAATACATCCTAAGCCCTAGCATACAACAGGCTCAATAAATTCTAAAGAATGAATAAATGACATCTCTGTTATATATTACTAAATGATTCCATAAAGATTAAGAAACAACAATGGAACAGAACACATTAACTTTTTTGCATTTAGAAAGTTTTTTTCCCACATTTTTAAAACATTAGCATTAATTAATATTTGTAAAAGAATCAATTAAACTGGAATTCAAAAGCTAGTTGAGAGGCTGGCATTGTGACATAGACAATTAAGTTGCCACCTGCAATGCCAATTCAAGTCTTGGATGCTCCTTTTCTGATCCAGCTGGCTGCTAAATGCATCTGGGAAAGCTGCAGAGGATGGCCAAGGGCTTGGACCCCTGCACCCACACAGGAGCCCTGGATGAAGCTCCTGGTTCCTGGTTCCTGGCTCCAGCCTGGCCCAATCCTGGCCCTTGTGGGCATGTGGAGAGTGAACCAGTAGGTGGAAGAGCTTTCTCTTTCTCTCTGTTCCTGTAGATGAGTCTTACAAATAAATAAATAAATAAACTCTTTAAAATAAACCCAAGCTACTTGAATTAATTTTATGCCATTGTCATAAGCAAATAACTAAATTATTACTAATTTAATGTCTTAAAACAATGCAAATTTATCATCTAAGAGTTCTGTAGACTAAAGTGCAGCACAGGTCTTATTGTGCCAAACTTAAAGTTTTGGGAGGATTGTATGCCCCTCTACATGTTTATAGGAGAACACTCTTTGTATTTTTCACCTTCTAGACATCAGTGCTATCCTTTGCTATGTGGGTCCCTTCCCTCACTTTTCCGGCCAGCAAAGACCTATTACTTCGACACTTCCTGCACTGTCACACCTAACTGCAGCCAGGAAAGGCCATCTGCTTTTAAGGAGTCATGCAGGAGACTGGGCACACTCAGACCGTTCAGGAAAATCTCCCCAGCTCAAGGTCCCTAACATTAAAGCTATCTGCAAATCTCTTACACCAGTTAAAGTAACACGCGCGCAGGTTCTGGGTGCTGCAAGCTGGGGAGATTTGGAGGCTACTACTCTGCCTTCCCCATGGGGGAACAGAAAAATCATCACACAGCTAAGTGGAACAGACAATCCTCATACTATAGACTCACCTCAGAAACTCTGAGTTCAAAACTCTGGGTTCCAGTTTCACTACCTTTCACGTCCTAAAATGAAATATTTCCTTCCATGTACTAGAATCTGAACTTTCCCCAGTTCAATAAAAATTTTTGTAAAATGCCAGCTTACCACAGAAACCACCACCACAACGGACCAATCTTGGCCTCCTACAGGTGGACACATGGAGCCTGGCTAAGGGGAAGCTGTGAGCTCTGCTGCGTGGGGCGGTGGCTGCCAAGTCTGCCTCAGGGAACTGACAGTACATCAAGAACAAAAACGCTACACGGCTCTTTATTCTTCACGCAGCAACAACAGACTTAATGAACTCATGTCTGGGAACATTTTCATGTTAGTCTAAGAGTGCAGGGTTGGATAAGGCAGCACACAGGGCTGAGGGGGAATTGTGGGTGTTCACAGGTCATCCATAGGAATTTCGGTGGTTGGAGGTAAAGGAGCCCTTGTTACGTGGGCCAGGCAGTGCCATCTCTCCTGCTGACTGGAACTATGTTCTTGCAAGTTACTCAGAAATGCTCCAAATACATCAATCAACTATACAGGAGCCACGTGAATTAAGTAAACCTAAGAATGCCAGAGTTTTATGTGTGTTTTGGAGTGTGTAAGATAAAAACCTCATTGTAAAACAACTTTTGGACATGCAAAAATTTCATGAGACATCTAAAGTTAAGGTGAAATCTCATTCTATTTTTGCATTTTCTCCTTTTTTTGCAAATTTTTATCTTCATTTCTAAATATAAGATGACTGATATAAAACAAATTAAACTCTCAGGTTACATTCTAGCACAGCTAGGTTAACTCTCAGACAGATAGCAGTCTGTCCCAAAGCCAAGTGTGCCCAAGTCTTCTGTGTCACCTTGTAAGATGCATCTAGTTCACATGTAAGACTTGGTGACAACATGTCAATGAGTTCAGGGAGGACTATCACTCAAACAGAGCCATATCCATGCAAACACCCCATGTCAACACATCAACATTATCATTTTGACATACAGGGGTCCTTCAAAATGTTCATGGAAAAATGGAAGTAAAAGATACATTTATTTTGAAGTCCCCATAGTTTTCAGTGAATCTTTTGAAGACCTCTCTTGTATATTAGTAGAACTTTCAATTCATAGTAAGATGAGAAAATGTAAATATAATTAACTTCATGAAAGAAAAGATATAAAGTGATACTGGCAAATCAGGGATGAGAAGAGGATAAACATTGAGATGTGAAATCATGCAGTGTGGGTTCAGATTCTAGGTGTGTCCTACACTAAATATCTATGTGCTTAAACTTATCTGTGATCTGGTTTAAACACAAGGAAGGAGAATGAGTACAAATCATTCATTCATTCAAATAATAACTGAGTGGCTAGTCTGAGTGATGCACTGGATCTAGCAATGAATGAATCAGACTGAGACCTTTCCTTCCTGGAGTGTACGTTTTAGACTTCCTCCATGGCCGGCGCCACAGCTCACTAGGCTAATCCTCCGCCTTGCAGCGCAGGCACACCAGGTTCTAGTCCCCATTGGGGCGCCGGATTCTGTCCCGGTTGCTCCTCTTCCAGTCCAGCTCTCTACTGTGGCCTGGGAGTGCAGTGGAGGATGGCCCAAGTACTTGGGCCCTGCACCCGCATGGGAGATCAGGAGAAGCACCTGGCTCCTGACTTCAGATCAGCGCGATGCGCCCGCCGTAGCACGCCGGCTGTGGAGGCCATTGGAGGGTTAACCAACGGCAAAAAGGAAGACCTTTCTCTCTGTCTCTCTTTCTCTCACTGTCCACTCTGCCTGTCAAAAAAAAAAAAAAAAAAAAAGACTTCCTCCTGGGGACTCTGAGGATGGGTGAGATATTTCATATAAACACCTGGCAAGAGGTGAGCACGGAAATTGCATTTAATTAGTGTCATTATAATAATAACAAAGTATGTCAGAGGCCTAACAAAGTATACTTCTTGCATAACAAGTAGAATAGTGAATAAATCCATCAGTTAGCCACTTAGTTTATATAGTCATTACATGAGATTTTAAATTGTTTTTCAATAATTTATTTTATTTATTTGAAAGGCAAGAGTAAGAAAAAGAGATAAAAAGACCCAGGATCCGGTAACTCGATCCCTGACTCCTACTTGGATGGGAGACAGGTAGTTGAGCCAACATTCCTTGCCTTCCCAGGTGCATTAGCAGGGAGCTGGGTTGGAAGCAAAGCAGACAGGCCGTGAACCATTGCTCAGATTTGAGATGCTGGCATTGGAAATGGTGGATTAACTCACTGTATTACCACACCAGCCCAGATACTATTCTTAAAAGAACAGATCTCTAAAGAGCAGTTTAAAGAGGGGAAAAAAAATCTGCTTTCTAAAATATTTTTCCATCAATTAGCTATATATTTTTTAATAAATTGTCATGGTAAAATTTAATTGCAACATTTGCCATTGGATGAGCAATAGTTATATAAATTATTTTCCATTTTTTTTTCCTTTTTCATATATCCCTCTTTTCTATAGGATCATACACATGACACCATAACTCATCATTTTTCTACCATCAATTCACCCTTTCTTCCACTCTGTTCTAATAGTACTTCCTGCTGTGAAAATCCCTGTAGAATCCATGACAAATTCCTAGGAGTGTCCAGACTCTGTTTTAGATTACTGATGCCATAAACAGGAGTGTCAATTGGTAAAGTCAACAACAGGAGTCACTGTGCACTTACTCCTCATGTAGGATCTCGGTCCTTAACGTGCTGTACACTGAGGCTTAATGCTATAACGAGTACTCAAACAGTATATTTCACTTTGTGTTTCTATGGGGGTGCAAACGACTGAAATCTTTACTTAATGTACACTAAACTGATCTTCTGTAAAAAAAAAAAAAAAAAAAAAAAAAAGAAATTTTCAATTCCCAACTTGACTCTCACTGGGATTAAACATGACAATAGGTCTGATCTGATTTCATCATCATTTTAAAAAAAATCATCTATTATTTTTCACTTTATGTTTCTGTGTGGGAGCAAACTGTTGAAATACTTACTTAAGGTATACTAAGCTGATCTTCTGTATATTAAGATAATCGAAAATCAATCTTGATGTGAATGGAAGGGGAGAGGGAGTGGGAAAGGGGAGGGTTGTTGGTGGGAGGGACGGTATGGGGGGGGAAGCCATTGTAACCCATGAGTCGTACTTTGGAAATTTATATTCATTAAATAAAAGATAAAAAAAAAAAAAAAAAAAAAAAAAAAAAAAAAAAAAAAAAAAAAAAAAAAAAAGAAAAACAATGACCCACAGTTTTAATACAAAGCAGTAGCTTACAAAAAGATTTGTTCCTTACTCATAAGCAAAGGAGAAATCTGAACTCCATCATTAGAGTGACATTCTGGTGCAGCCTCCAAGTGTCTTTCCTGAACTCAAATGCACTACTCCTGCTATCCAATTTTACTTGGAGTATTTTAAGAAGTCCTGTATAAACCCAAAATTCCTGGCCCTGCAGTTCCTTAGGGGAACCATTCCAAGAGATGCAACTGCCAGCACTGGTGAGATACTCTGAAGCTGGCTAGCCTCTAATGCCTCAAGGCAAGAATCTGCAGGCTTCTGTCACATGTATGGCACACACATGAAAACTCCCCTGTTTCAAAAGACTCAATGGAGCCAGCATTCCAACTTAGTACACACCACATAACACAGAAGCTAGCAAGAAGAGTGAAATAGTATAGGCCCCATGAGGATTTCGGCAGAATACCACACAAACTGACCCTATGTGAAAGACTCATAATAGCATTAAATCACTCTAAACCTCTAATACCCATTCACAAGAACACTGTCATTTTTTTCATTTAAAAACACATGTCATTCTGATTCATCTACGGTGCTAACATAAAAAAATGACCGACTGTGTTCAAACCTGACCCAGACACTCACATATTTTTGTAACTCCAGAAGCACAAGCAGGCAAAAATCTTTTGACTGTGTAACACAGCCAGCTTTGAACACAGGGCCTGCACGCATGCAAATAGTAGGTGGTAAAGTTAAAATAGAAACGTTAATCCTATGAGAGCCCTTGCCTGCTGTTTTACAGCCCCTGCTAAAGAATAAAAAAAGGAAGGGAGAAACATAAAAATATGCACCGCCCTAATGCCAAAACACAAAGGAAAAAAATTAACAAGTATTATAGAATATAACAAAGTGTTTATTTCTTAAAATATATCATTTCAACCTGCAATTTTGCTTTTTTAAGAGAAGAGAGTAGCAGGAATGAGTGGAAAAATCATTAAGGTTAGTTTCCAGTTGTTTTAATTAAATATCAAGATGTTTTACTCCAGAGAAAAGAAGAATCATTTATATTGAGCCACATTATGAATTCCTGTATTATACGTGTGCATTAGAAAATAGTTTCTTTAGGAAATCCTTTTCTCTAAAATTCTGCATTTATCATTCAAAATGGGTCAGCAAAGCTTTTTTTCTTTTTTACTCAACACACAAAATTATACATATTTATGGGGTACCATGTGATATTTTAATGCATGTATATACATTGTATAATTTTAAAATTAGGTAAGCATATACATACCCATGAACATTTATTATTTTGATGTGGTGAAAAATATTCAAAATTGGTTCTTTTCTCTTGAAATGTGCAGTACATTATCATTATCTATAGTCACCCTACTGTGCAATAGAATGCCAGAACTGCCCAATCTATAACTTAGTCCCTGTTTATTAACCTTTCCCCATCCTCTCACCCCTATACTCTCCCCAGATCTTGTTAATCACCATTCTACTCTGAACTTCTGTGGTATTTATTTTTAGATTCCATGCATGAGTCAGATCACACAGTATTTGCCTTTCTGTGTCTGACTTGCTACACTTAATGTGATATCCTGTAATTCTATCTGTTACTGCATATGACAGGGTTTCTCCTTTCTTAAGACTGAATAGTACTCCATTGTGCATATGTATCATATTTTCTTTATTCATCCATCAGTTGATGGACACTTAGGTTATTTCCATTTCTTGGCAATTGTGAATACACTGCAAAAACCATGGAAATGTCAATGTGTCTTTGACATATCGATTTCATTTCCTTTGGATATATGCCACATAGTGACACGGCTGGATCCCATGGTAGCTCTATTTTCAGTTTTGTATGGATCCTCCATAGTTCTTTTCATAATGACTATACTAATGTACATTCTCACCACCAGTGTGAAGGGTTCCTTTTTCTCCACAAGCTCACCAGCACAACAAAGAAAAACTCAAAACCAAATAGACTTAACAGACATCTACAGAACATTCCATCCAGAAGCTGCAGAATACACATTATTTTCATCAGCACATGGACCATTCTCCAGGTGAGATCAAATAGTATATCACAACTTTTTCTGTAATAGGTCAAAAATGTATTTATTTTAAGCTTCATGGGATGATGGTTCTTCATGGTAGACAAAATGGAAATAATGGGTCTGGTCACAGTCCAATAAGGGCTCATTTATAGACTCTGAAATCCAAACATTTTATGATTTTCACCAATTGGGAAATATTCTATTTTTTCAACAATTTAAATATGTAAAACATTCTTAGCTTTGGTACTACATAGAATATGCAGTGTGCTAGACTTACCTCACAAGTTATGTTTTGCTAATCCCTCCCTTCCTTTCTTCCATTCTTCCCTTTTCCTTTTTTCTTTTTTTCATTTATTTATTTATTGGCTTGTTTTGCTTGGTATGTGGCAGTATGCAACATATTAACAGGAGGCAGTCTTATGTCAGTGGAAAAACAGATGACTCGCATCTCAAACTCACCCAGAGTTGTATATAGTAACAATAATGGACTAAGTGAAACAGAAGCCAGGAGTTAAGCTCATTCAACTACTTTAGAGACACCTGGAAGCTTGGTTAAAACACAGATAACTGAGTCTCATCCATAAAATCTTGAGGTAGTGCCTGAATTTCTGTTTCTAACAAGTTCTCATTGACCCTGATTTTGCCTTCCTGAGAATCATATGTTGAGACAGACTTGCAGAGAACCTACAAAGAGGGTCATTCTGTCATTCTAAATCAGGTAGGCATATAAACAAGAGTTATGTTTACTCAAAAGCACTTAGACAATTCAAAGGGAATTGCACTACATGATATCCTACTTGCATTGCAATGAACAGTCACAGAAATTTTCCCATTGCATCTTCTCGGACAACAAAGGTTTTCACTGAGTTGCTCTGGATTTTCCATCATGGCACAGAAGGGAAGCCACTGGAAAAACTTTCCTCAAGGGGACAGTAATGAGCATATCATTATTTATTCACAGTAGCAAAAGGACTCTCTGTCACTGGGGGATTTGGCAACACCAAGGATGAATCCAGACATCATGATAACAGGAGCTGAGAAATCCTGAAGACAGTGGCTTGTGTTTCTCACAGGAGCCATTTCAGCAAAAAAAGAGCGATTTTGTTCATTTTTGACAATAATCAAGCAATCCAAAAGCCAAGTGGAAAGAAACATTCTATAATACTTTGGTTGTTAGAGTTTCAGGTACATTGAAGTCACTGCTTTCATACTGTTGTGCATCTGATACAAAAAAAATCATGCACTCAGAAAGATGCTGTTGCAGAGGCACTGTCACAGGGCATCAGGATGGAAGCCTCAAGGGACTCCTGTGGCTTTCTAAGTAAGCATTAGTGAAGCTTCCCACTACAATTAAAAACATATGCCTAAATATTATTTTTGCAAATGACACAAGCATTTCAATACCAACACACAAAGTCTCTGTAAAGACGCCAGAAACTTATGTGGCAAGACAAGTTGAGGTATTTATGCAAAAGCATGTTTTTTATGGTCTTCTACTGAATAAGCATTGCTGCACAGTTTTTAAAGGCTTGAAAATTCCATCCATGAAATCTACATAGTTTATGTAGATTCTCATGAAAAACTAACCCGATCATGACATCAAAGTCCACCTTCAAGACAGGCTTCAAAGGAAAAAAGGAAAACAGTCATCATTTTTGAGTAATCCGATATACTAGGGAGAGGTGTGACTCTAAATTACAACTTAGCTTCAGGAAAAACATTTTTTCCAACTGTAAACTTCACATTGAGTGATCTGAGCTGAGGCTAAAAGTAAGATTTAGAGTCATTTACATGAAGTCTAATTTTTAATACCACAGCTTATACGTAAATAAAGATTAACATTTGTAGGCATTTATGAATTCATTCCATTACATGTGTCAGAATGGACATTGTCATGATTTTCAATTCATTTCAGCAAATATTTATTGAGGCTACCAGGCCCCGGGATATGCCTTGAGAGAAATTATGTGTCAAAGAAGTATAGAACCTTAGGCAAAATGTGTAGTCATGAATACAATTGTGCAGGACTGGATTAATGCTGGTTAGAGGACTTAGACAAGGATAAATTGAGTTTGAAACATGGTGTTTGAAATATTAATGGGTCCTACAATGTATGTTATCTAACAATGAATTGTAATTGTGAATGGTGAGCTTAGGAAGTGGCAAGGGCTAATGACCCACATTTTGGATTTGTTTGCACAGAATTAGACAACTGAAGTCAAAGGAATGAATGAGATGGTCAAAGAATATACAAACTGAGGAGTACCATGGACAGAAGCATGGGGACCATCCATGTTCCTGAGCAGGAGGAAGCCAGCTAAGGAAGAGGCAATGGCTAGGGAAAGAGAGGACCGAGGTGACACATGCCTGATGCAAAGAGGGGACAGGGCATTTCAGTGGGCAGAAGAATGGATATTATCATGAGACCATGCAAGACTCTGGCAAAATGAGCTATGCAGCAGAGGAAACAGCAGGGGATGATGGACATCTACTTCCATGTCCTAGCATAAGAGACTTCAAACAAACAAAGATTAGTGTAGGGTGAAACGGAAGCATAAAGTGAATAAGAATACAATTGATTAAAAAAAAAAAAGGTTCTGGAGATGACAAGCTAGATCAAAATTCGAGAGCAAAGGGAGGAACGTTAGTCTGGGAAGGAAAGATTTTAACTCAGATGTCAGGAGCAAAGAGAAGAAAACCCAGGGTAAACTCAGAAACTTGCATTTGGGGAGGAGGATGCCAAGTGGAACACTTCAGAAGATTTTCAACCTGTGATGAGTTGAAGCTGAAGTTCTATGACCATAAAAGTCTCAGCTATGATGTTTTCAGCTTAAGAATATGGAAGAATAAGAAGTTTATAATAAAAGCAGACTTTGGAAATTTTATTTTGCCAGGAAAAATTCACACTTTAAATGGTTGGATTCTGAGTGCAATTTGTGCCTTAATTCAGAATACATATTCTACTACTGCTGAATTCTATAATGACTTTTACAAACTTACTTTATATCTATTTCCTAAAGTAGTGGAAAAAACAGCCTAAAAACTTCCTGGGGTTGTTCTGCTGTTACAATAAGACAAAGGGAGGGACTGCATCACACCTCTGAGGCATCGGTGATGTCAACAATGCATCTCAAAGCTTCCTACTCCTAGTGTGCTCCTTCACACTCCCATATACAGCAGAATCCTCAAAGGGCTGGTGACCACGCCAGCACCTGGGCCTCACTCCTATGGTTATGGCGACAGGGACTGAGAATGTGTATTCCCAACAAGGTCTCAGTGATTCAGATCTTGTTGTCTGAGGACCACACTTCGGGATCTGCTGCTGTAGAGCGTACAAGACTAGTACCTTCCATAGCATGGAGGTCTCTACCCAAGAGTACTTTCATTCAGCTGCTGATAAAGTAAACTGATAGAATGGAACTTGTGGATATATTAAAAGATTAATATTTAGGGGCTGGTGCTGTGGCGCAGTGGGTTAAATCTCTGGCCTGAAGCGTCTGCATCCCATATGGGTGCCGGTTCCAGTCCTGGCAGCTCTCCTTCCAATCCAGCTCTCTGCTATGGCCTGGGAAAGCAGTAGAAGATGGCCCAAATCCTTGGGCCCCTGCACCCATGTGGAAGACCTAGAAGAAGCTTCTGGCTACTGGCTTCGGATCGGCATAGCTCTGGCTGTTGCAGCTATCTGGGGAGTGAAGCAGCAGATGGAAGACCTCTCTCTCTGTCTCTAACTCTCTCTGTAACTCTTTAAAATAAATAAAATAAATTTAAAAAAAGATTAATATTCAATACTTTCAAGAAGCCTATCTGTACTCGAATTAAAACCATTTCCAAATGTTGTATTTAACATGGCATTTGTCATTATCATTGCCCCTAGACAGTGGCCTCATGTATTGATTACAAAGTCATGGAATTGGCTTCCCTTGAGAGAGAAACTTAGCACACTTGGAATGTCTTGCCATGCCTAAGTCAGCTCACTATTCTTATATTCCATTATACTGCTTGCCAGAAACCATGCTAGATGCCTTTCTGTATCTCAGCTCTTTTGTCCCTCACAACCCCTTCCTGTGTTCTTTATTAACTCCACTTTACAGATTTGCACGTGAGGCATAGAGAGAAATATTTAGCTAAGGGCCAGACAGGAGTAAATACTGAAGACTGGCATTGTGGTGCAGTAGGTTAAGTCACTCTGTGGAACACCTGCATACTATATTGGAGTGCTAGGTTCAGTCCTGGCTACTTGCTTCCAATCCCAGTTCCCTGTGAAAGCAGCCCAAGCTGGCTCAAGTACTTGAATTCCTACCACCCTCATGGGAGACCTGCATGGAGTTCCTGGCTCCTGGCTTCATCCTGGCCCAGCCCCAGCAGTTGTGGCCATTCTGTGAGTAGATGGAAGGTGAATCTCTATCTCTCTCTCCCTCCCCTCTCCCTTTCTCACTGCCTTTCAACTAGCTAAAGAAGTAATCATTCAGTTCTTCACAGTTCTTGCCATTCTCTCTGTTATTGTTACAGTGCAGCCCTTGACCCGACACTCAAAGGGTGGCCTCAGCTCAAACACTTACCTGTTCCGAGGAACAGCACATGGTATCTGCCATCTGCAGCATTGACTCGATCCACAGCGATCTTTGTGTACTTGTAGTCTGTGCCTATACGGACGATCAGAGGCCGTCGGTGGATGGGGTAGATGGAATTGTACATGAGCGGATGGTTTCGGATGAATGTGACCACGTCATCTGGAAACTCCTTGGTGGTTCGCAAATTTGGGGTAAATGCTCCTCCGGGGCACTAAAAATAGTTTTTAAAAGTAATAACATTAGTAAAATAATTACATTCTTTCAGTAATAATTAAAAATCCTTTATTTTTAAAACATGTAGAATCTCCAGTTGTTTTGATACCCACTGAGGAGAAAATAATCTGACTACACCCAGTACACTCTTAGAAAATTAACATATAATTGTGCAATTTGACCATCTAAATGAAACCAAGTCCACTTTTCCTGCCCTATTTGTGTTTAGAGAGGATCATTGCCATTGGGCATACGACGAAACTTCCACCCTTCACATGCACTGCTTTTCTACTTCTTATTTACTGCTGAACACTATAACATTAGAAAAAAATTTCTGGATACAACCTAGGACTGCTATTGGTTAACATCAATTACGTTATAATTATCAGAATTGTAATGTACAAGTGGTTTGTTCTAGCTCATCTCCCCTCCCAAATGAGGGATCCCAGAAGTTGGTGCTCCAGTTGGATGTGGAAGTTTGATCTGATGATTTCACTATTGAAAGGACTCAGTTGGCCGGCACTGTGGCTCACTAGGCTAATCCTCTGCCTTGCGGCGCTGGCACACCAGGTTCTAATCCTGGTCGGGGCGCCAGATTCTGTCCCGGTTGCCCCTCTTCCAAGCCAGCTCTCTGCTGTGGCCAGGGAGTGCACTGGAGGATGGCCCAAGTCTTGGGCCCTGCACCCCATGGGAGACCAGGAGAAGCACCTGGCTCCTGCCATTGGATCAGCACGGTGCGCCAGCTGCGGCGGCCATTGGAGGGTGAACTAATGGCAAAGGAAGACCTTTCTCTCTGTCTCTCTCTCTCACTGTCCACTCTGCCTGCCAAAAAATAAATAAATAAAAAAAAATAGAAAGTACTCACTGATATCTGTTACCAGTAGGATCCAGTCCCAACACCTTTGAATGGCCTATAAGCCTCTGTGTGACCCAACCTGAGCTCCCATGGTAATTCTGGTTGATCCTGAGCCTCAAGCATGCTCCCCTCTGGGATACTGGCACCTGCTGTTTCCCATCCAAGTGCTCTTTCAGGACCCCTACCCCATGGCTTTCTCTGATGTTTCCTTCAGTCCTGGATTCCCATGTGACCTTCTGAAAGGAGATGCTATGTATAACAATAGCTCCCACTCCCTGTCTCCATCCCATCTCCCTAACTGGCTAGTGTTCTTCACTGCCCTGATTTACCAAATAGCAATGCATATTTTAGTTGCTGGTATTTTTATCCTCTGCTTCTCCCCCTAGAATGTAAGCTTAGTGCTGGTGGCAGCTGAGTCTGTCTGGCTCACTTGAGGGCTATAACAAAGTTGGTCATGGTAGATAACTGTTAAGAGGTAGCTGAATGAATAAATTCCACTATGCATTATATCTGGCCTGTGATTTTAGTGCAGAATTTCAATTCTAGCCAGGAGAGGAAAGGTTCAGAGTCTCAGGTCCCAAGGGAAAGACAGAAAGCAGTAATGAGATCTGAAAAGAGGACAGCTGGACAGCACCAATAGCTCTGAAAGGGATCCAGGCAAGGGCATCTGAGAAGGCTCCCATAATGGGGCACCTGAGGCCACACTGAAGGTAGCCTGGGAACTACTGAGTCTTGCAATGCCAACACAGCCACTAATTAGACCTCAGTATTGAGTTATATGAGCAAAGCTCATGAGTGTAACATTTTAGCACATGCAAACATTGAATGCTATGAAATACCTGTCAGTATCTCTTCTTTCAGAAACAAAGAACACTCTTGTTTTAGTTTTCATATATTCTTTACTTAATTACCAGCAGGCCAGCATTGTGGTGCAGTGGGTTAAGCCACTACCTGCAATGCTGGTATTCCGTATGAGCACTGGTTCAAGTCCCAGGTGCTCTGCTTCTGTTCCAGTCCCCTGCTAATGTACCTGGGAAAGCAGTAGATGATGGACCAAGTGATTGGGCACTTCTCACCCAATGGAAGACCCAGACAGAGTTCTAGGCTCCTGGGTTTGGCCTGGCATAGCCCTGGACGTTGAAGTCATGTGGGGAATGAATTAGTGAATGGAAGATCTATCTTACTCTATCTCATTCTCTGTTACTGTGCCAAATAAAAAAATAGATAAATAAATAAATAAATAAATCTTTTTAAAAAATGAAGGGCCAAGCATTGTGGCTCAATGAGTTAAATTACCACCTGCAATACCAGCATTCCATATGGGCACCAGTTTGTGTCTGGCTACTCTACTTCTGATCTAGTTTCCTGCTAATGGCCTGGGAAAAGCAACAGAGGATGGCCCAAGTGTTAGCGCCCCTGCCACCCATGTAAGAGACCTGGATGAAACTCCTGGCTTCCTGGCCATTGCAGCCATCTGGAGAGTGAACCAGCCAATGAAAATCTCTCTCTCTCCTTCTAACTCTTTCAAATAAATAAATATATAACCTTAAGAAATAAAAGTTAGCAGATAAAAGGAAAGTGACAAAGTAAGCTTTTTGATCCACAGCAAAGGACAGACAGACACAGCATTATTAGATGGAAACATATGTTGAGGTCGGTGACTAATTGGGAAGTCATTCCTCTTCCAAAGGGGACAACTTGAGGTCCCTATGCTGAAATATAAGCCTAGTGCTGCCAGGTTTCAACAAAAGATACAAATGTTAAATTAAGTGAAATCTGCTGAAGTTTTAATGTCCATTTAGTGAAAAAAATTGAGGGACCAAACTAACCATGGCAATCCCCAGGGTCAAATCCTTGCTGCAGCTTTCCAACAAACATGGTGTCTTGGGGCCAGTGTTACCACAGCCACGTGTGCAAAATGGCCTCAGCAGGCAGATTAACATGACCTCACTCATTTAGATCACATCACCGTGAGGACGACTTTCAGGCTAACTTTAACCAATTAGCATTACTTTTTACAGGACAAGTAAATATAGTTCTTTCATTGCACAAAGGGCAGTTCAATGAGTTAACAAAGAAAGGTAATGAGACTAATTCTGCTAAGCCTCCTTATTCGTTATTCTATAATGAGATTTCATCTGAAGTTCATGCATTTTAAGAAAAAAAGCATTAAAGTTAAATATATGTTTGTTAACTGCCCACAATGAAGACCCAAATGAGCACAAAGAATTTAATCTGAGGTTGTTCTAAGCTGATGGATGTGTTCCACACTTCTGTGCAGTATAGAATTATGGGTGTTTTCTACCCTCAGTCTTCACACAAAGTGGAAACAGGGAAATACATTGCTCACTGAATGAAAACATGGAAAGAACAATGCATGGGCAACTTAAATAGTTCCAGGCCTTCATAAAACACCACTAATTATAGCTTGTGATGCTGAGATGTCTCTTTAAATATTTGCAAGCACTCTCATTTGCAAGTTCTGGAAAGACCCAAAGTTAGCATATATTACTAGGCGACTTTTATAATTCCAGTTAGTACAGTTTGGTGGGATAAGCTTATTAAGTTATCAGTGCCTGGTGTGTGGATTTCATTGCCAGGTAACTGAAATTCAGATAAAAATTATGCTAAAGTTGCTCAAAACAATGGTTATTAAATAAGTAACTCAAATCAAATAAAAATCAGTGATTTTATGTTTATTGAATTATTCCTCAATGGAGATTTCTGTTTTATATTCACAATGAATTTCTTGCTCAGAAACAAGTGTCTCCTTGTATGACTCTGCTTTCCAATTTATAAGAGAATGTTTTTTAGTGTTAACTAATTCTTCCATTGATTTATGGCATAGACTTTGCAGGTAAGACAGAATGAGTGACGATAATGGTGAAAAGAATAAAGATTGATTCCCCTTTGTAAACTGCTTGCACTGGTAAGTTTGCTCAGTGTAAACTCCCAAGTATAAATAAGATGGAATTAACTTTCCCCTCATCTTGTGATAGAGTGAAGAGCGTGTATTGAACCCTCAACATAAGCAAACATTCACAGCTGTCATAAAAGAAAAGCCTTTGTCCGTTAATCGGGCTGGTTAATTTTACTCTACAAATAGTCATTAAATAATTCTGGTTAACCATCTCCTTTAACTGCTTGTTTTTCTGCTGCTCTTTCACTGTTTTGTTTAGCAAGCAGAGATAAGTACTCTTTCTTGAGTAAAGAAATTTTAAGTGTTGTGATTACCAAGGTGTTAGGTGAAACACCAGGAAGAATAATAGCACCATGTTAAGACAGGGTTATCATTTGGATTCTAGTTTGTGTACTGCCCAAAAGCCCATGGATAGGAGGCTTGGTTCCCAAAGTCTTATGTTAATGGTTAATGGGTTAATGTTAATGGCTGATGAATTAAGGGTGAAGACTTGAACCAATTATGGGCCTTTGGGAAGTGATTGGGTTGCATTAGGCTGCTAGGGAGTAGACCATGAGCCAGTCACAATAGCTTTATGAAGAGAGACAGAGGGACATGGAGAAAGAACATACACTCTCTTGCGCTGTGCTTCTTAGCTCACTATGTAATGCTTCTTTTGCCATTCTCTGGCCTCACCAGATGCCCAAACTGATGGGCCACTGGATCTTAGACTGTGCACCTACAGAACAGTAACCCCTAATAAACCTGCTTCCCTCCCAAGTAGCTCCTCTCATTTAAGGCAATGACAAAATGAGTAATACAGGAAGTATTAGCAATGGCTGCCCTTCCCTAACTTCTTCCTTACACTCAGCCACTCATGAGCATGTACTGTTTCTGATTCTCTGGAATGTTTTTCTAATCCTCACACCCATACAAGTCTTTGAAATAAACATATTTATATATCAATGCATATGCCCATTCTTGGGACATGGTTTATTCAGAAAGCTAATAGGGGTCACAAGAACAAGAAGCTCCTCTTTTTTTCTAGACATAAGTACTCTAATAAGGAAGATGGGCACACTCAAAGCAAAATCACAATGAAGATGCGCAGTGATGGTTTGAGATAATTTCAAACAAATAGCAGAACTTGGATCAGGATCGATGGCCATACAGATTCAAGAGCCAATGTTTGAAACAAATTGAGAACAGTGGAGAAGTGTAGGCTGCCAAGATGAGTAAAGAAGCTCAGAGATGAGAAAATAAAAGTCAGAGTAATTCCTGCGGCATTGTAGGTCATAGAGCCCAGAGTGAAGGAGAGAGTGAGAGGGTGACACTGAAGAGAGAGATCAGGAAATGAATATAAAACCTGTCAGAGAAAGTGTGACTGGCAGGTCAAGGGGATCTTGACCTAACACTGGGAAGATGAGTGGTGCATGGATAAACAAAGAAACTTAGTGGCATTCCAGAATCTGAGCTAGTTTTTTGAACTGGTTTATGGGTCTATGAAATTTGTGGCTGAGAGGAACTGATGTTATGTTGAAACCCTTGATGGTCTAGGCCCTTTGTTTGAAGGCCAATTACACAGTTGGAGGCACATACTTCTGCATCCCCTGGACCTCATCATCCATGTATTTTTTTTCCCTTTCACTACCTGCAAAAACCCTCTGCTCCAGTCTGACCAGCCAGACAGAGCTTCCAGGACTCACTTATTAATTTCTTTGCCTTGTTGTGTAAGTTGGACCCTTTGTAACACCCTTCCTTCTGTCTTTCCTTATCTAATCTATGCAAATCCCATCACCCTTAAAGGCAGGTTCAATCTCATAATTGTTATGTGTCCTCCCACACAAGGCACAAAGGAGGTTTCCTTACTACAATCTCTTTTTCCTCTAATCTGAAATCAGTTTTTTTTTTTTTTTTTTAGATTTTATTCACAGGTTTCAACATTGACAGAAGACGTTTTCTGCTTCGATACTTTCTGTGTTGTATTTTATCAGGAACCTCCCTAACTAACTGCATTCAAACATCTAAGAGAAACAGAAATGCTTCTATTGGAGAAACAATCGAAGGCATAGAATCAACAAAGTGCCAGCAATGAAACTGCCTTTTTCTGGCCACAGACTACGTGTTCAAGAATTTTCTGTGCTTCTTTACAGATCCCTGAGCTGTTTGAAGCACACGACTGAAGCAGTTATAAGCAGGTGTTAAAGTTGAAGTTTTTTTTTTTTTTTTTTTTTTTTAAATCAGGTCTGGCTTGAACATGCTCTACAACACACACAAACACAGTCTCCTGCAGAAACCATATACACGTCGCAACAGAATGCACCACATTAGCTGAGCCACAGAGAGAGTCTGCAATCTTTGGCTGTCCTTTGTAGCATACCAAAGGTGTCTTGTTTCTTCCACAAACTTGAATCACTTACGGAAAAACATTAGGACACAATTGGCACTCTCCTTCCTACCGATTTCAGCTTGCTGGTTGGGCCGTTTGCTAACACAGCTATCAAGCCGGCTTTAAAAGAAGCACCTACAGGGAGCACTAGAATGAGGGTACAGGATTTCTGCCAATGTCAGTCCTTTAAGAACACAGTGCAGTATTTATGGGGTTGACCCAGCAACCGGACTACTGTATGGGGAAATAAAGCCCAGCGGTCACAGTTGATCCTTTCCTGGGAGGACTTCAAGAGGCAACATTCTTCACCCTGGAGAAGAGGGAATATGCCTTGGGTCACTTGGCTGCAGGTCCCCTGGCTACATGAGCAGGATATTAAACCCTGGAAGCCCAGCACGAGGCAGAGCCTGGCCACTCTGAGTCAGAGAGCTGACTTCATGGGGTTTTGCTCAGTGAAGGGCGGAGGGACCAACTCTTCAGGGAGGTATGCTTTTCCAGGAGGAGTTCCAGAAGTCAATCCTCCACCCTGCCCCTTCTATTCCCCAAGGGTCACTCATCCGACAGTTTTTTTGATTTAAAGAAGCTGTTCTGGTCTCAACACCAGATGTAAGAAACCACATTATAGAAATATGTCTCAAGTACTGACTACTCCCTTTTTTCACGGAGTCATTTCCAGATGTGTGTCACTAAGCCCCTGGCTGATTCTACAGTTTTAGAACAGGAAAAAAATGCTTACTCTTGAGAGCTAAAAAAAAGTGAGAAATGAGTTTTTTAGGACAAGTTTTAAAATTTTTTACTTATTTGAAAGGCAGAGAGACAGAGAGAAAGATCTTCCATCTACTAGTTCAGTCCCCAAATGCCCCAATAGCTAGGGTTGGCCAGACCAAAGCCAGCAGCCTGGATCTCAATCTGGGTCTCCCATGTGGTTGGCAGGGACCAGGGACTTGATTCACTACTGCTGGCTCCCAGAGTGAACATTAGCAGTAAGCTGGCATGGACAGTAGAACTGAGACCTGAAGCCAGGCACTCCAATATGAGATGTGGAAGTCCCAAGCAGCAGCTCAAACACTGCCAAATTTCTATGCTGAAATTTCCTGTTTTTTAGACAGTCTCTTGATTAACATGTAACACTTGCATGTGTTTATGGGGTACAGTGAAATACTTCCACACCATGTACACGCTAGGCTGAGCAAATCAGACAATTAGCATTTCCAGTCCCTTCTCTACTCTTGGAAGCTTGGGACTCACAGGCTGGAACCTTACCAATTAGCAATGGCTGATTTTGTTTCCCCTTAAAGCGCATATCTAGTCCCACATTTTAAGTAGAGTAATTGCACCTCCACATGAGGGTTTTCTGCCTGTGATTCTAGTCCTCTACCTCTGGTAAGGTGCCTCTTACATTGTCAAGTAAGTGAAGAGCACAGTGAGGGATAGGGACAGAAGTTGCATTTGTTCAGGAATTGCTAGCATCTGCTGATCTCCACAATGTAAATATTCCCACCATGGCCAGTGTAATTTAAGACAATGAGAAAATAAAGGAATAAAGAAGCAACCAAATACACTAAGGATAAATTCCAATGAGACAAAATGAAAGTGAATCAACAAATAGTAAAAAAATCCACAGGATAAATATGTGAAAGAATATTGGCAAAAGGAATTTGAAACTCAAGGAAAAAGGAACATTGTAAGTAAATATTACGTTAACATCTATGTTTCGATTTTTATGAGATAATTCCTTTCTATTTATATCCACGCCCAAGTTATAATGATAACCCCGTTCTATGAAATGAGAGATGTTAAGAGGATAAGATCTCTGTTGATGCTCTATTGTATAACACCTCCTCTGAATCACTGCCGCGTACTACTTTTCACAGAGAGAAACTAATTAATATTCTAGAAAGTGGCACAACCACAGGCCAGATGAAACACACACAGTGTGGCTGTTATCACAGAAGTCCTATCCTAGGAAAAGTCCAGTTTCTTCTTGCTGGGCACTGTCTGTAGTCTCAGCTGGAAGATCAGTTTCCAATGTGCCCTGTAATACACCTGACATCACAGGACATGGCTACTGTACCATGCCTCACAGTAGTTCAGGGAATTTCCAATTAGAAAGCTGGATGTAATTAAACACATGATTCTAACTCATTCATCACTTAATAATTTAAGATAATTTAATTATTCAATTTAATTTACTTATTGAATTAAAATAATTTAGTAATTTAAAATAATTAAAAAATAAACACTTTATTTGAATTATGATGCCACTTCCACTGTAATTTTTTGCATACACATTCCTTTTTCTTTCTGTGAAAAGAACATAACATACAACTGTTAACTAAATAGATCCCTCATAATTGAAGTGTCTGCATATGAGACATCTCTGAATTAATCCTGACATGGTTATTCCATCATTAAAACAGGCAAGATTCCTTAACAGAGGGTAGGGCTGTGAAAAGCTACTAAGCAAATTCTCAGGCTGCTGCCTGGAAGTTAACCCTTTCAAAACTATGGTTTCTAATGCCGGCAAAATGACAATACCTCCACCCTGCCTAACTTACAGGATTGTTTCAGAATCTAAATGAGATATTTGTTAGCACTCTCACTTGGTAAAAACTGTAACAGGTGTGATGTTTTAGTAAAATCCCAAATCTCAGAACTTGTGTATTGAAAAAATATAAAGGACAACTCTGTCGTGCATTCTGGTGTTTGTTAAAAGCCCTGATGATATGCATTTCTTGTTAAGTGATATTTTTCATAAAGCGGGTTAGCAAAGAATCTTCCCTGGGTACTTACAGTTCCAGGGCGGGGATAAGGAATTCTGCCCTGATAGGAAATCAGCTGATGATTCGGCCCTTCTTTGTGGGCAAATGGCCCATTGAACACAGTCTGTATATCAGACAAGTGATACACACACACCGCGGAGCCTTTAAAAACCGAGCTAAAAAAAAAAAAGCAAGAAAGAGAAAAGAGTCCATTTTAGATTTTTAAATTTAAATCTAATTTTAAAGAAATGGATGGTAAAGATTATGATGACACGTTGTTAGTGGTAATGTACTGTATGCTTTTCTGAAAAAAAAAAAAAACTCGAATGATTTAGAATGAATTTACCATAAAGAAATGATAAATGTTGGAGGAGAGAGAACTGTTTACCCTTTTGGGAAATTGCATAACATACACAAGTATTGAAAATACTGCATGACCCCCCAAAATATGTACAAATGTATATGTCAGCTAACATTTTTGAACTTGATACAATTCATCATGGGGATGTTAACTGCTATGCTATGTTACATACATATAAAGTTGAACATGTCTGCTGTTTTGAAACAAAGCATTAGCACAAAATATTTAATTCCACCATGGAAGTAATAGACAAGAATTAATAACTTATAGAAAATTCTTCCCCACGTTTTGCAAAAGTAGGACGTCAAGGAAGTTTCTATCTAACTAGTTAACTTTAGCAACAACAAAAATTCATGTGTCATTTAAAATATCAATAAAATATGAATCTGAATTCCAGATCACTATCAATAGAGGCTATCATAATTTTACTCAAATTATGATACATACATAAGAGATCATAACTATTTTTTGATTCTTTTGATGTGAGAACTTTCTCACATGCTATCCTAAATGTTAGTTGGAAAAGTCTAAGCTATGATGGTTTATGTACTTTCCCTGTTAGTCATGGGGAAAAAGAGGTACAATAAAGATTCACTGAATTATCTGAATCAATAAGGTCTCATAAGTTTGCTTGAATCCTTTCTAAAAATTTTCTCAGTCACCACAGCAGATTGGCTGCAACATTTTCCTAATGGGAAAAGGTATTGCGTTCTCATGAAAGAAAACAAGGTATATTATCAATTTTAGTATTAAGAGTCAGAAATGGTAATTTTGGATTTTACACTAAAGCTATATCAACATTGAGAAAAATAGAGGCTAGAGAATATTTTTAACTGAAACCCACATTTTCTTCAGAATTTGGTTGTTTTTTTTTTCTCTCTCTCTTCAGTCCTTGGTGAATTAAATGAGGACTATTTTTTTTTTTTTCCATTAGAATAGGAGTTACATATATCCTCATGGGCCTCATTTTAGACATCTTGTGGATCCAGTGTTATATGGCTGGAAGTCAACATCCCTGTCATTTCTATCACTTGGAAGAATTTATTGCGGTTTACAATTATACTGTGCTTTGCCCATTTAGACAAGAATGCTAAAACCTTCAGATTTTCATTATATAGTTGATCCTCTAAGAAAAGGATTGATCAAGTCACAGATGGAGAATTAGGCTGACTTCTAATAAGATTAATAAACAGAAATATGCACAGGAAAGAGTGCGAATTTGGTGACTTGTTTTGAAATATACAATAATAGGGATTGGAAATCCCAGAATAATTAGAAAACATTAAACCTATTTTCAAATATGTCACACTGTCAGAAGAGGAAAGACTGTTCAGGGTCTTGTTAGTTTCTAAAGTTATAATTTAAGATTGTTCCGCAAGTAAAAATTATATTTCAGCTTTACTGAAATATAATTATGTGCATAAATTGCATATAATTAATGTATATAATTTGATGAATTTGGACCTATGAGGATATTTCGAAAGTTAATGGAAAAATGATATTTAAAGACAAGTTTACTGTTGTGCAAATCTTCTGAAATCCACATATAGTTTTCCTATAAAATTCATTTTCTATGAACTTTTTAAGGACCCTGTGTGTGGATCACATTAGCATCTCTCACCACAATCCAGGTAGTAAACATTTCCATTACCTCTAACAATAACAAAAATGTCAAATGTTTTACTTAATAATGTTAATATGTTAAGGTTATTTTCTTGTAATGAATTATCTATTTTATTCTTGCATTGCAATTTATATTTTAATTTCTTTAAGAAAAATAGCACAGAATCATTACAAACACTCTGTACAAAACTTTTTTGAAAGTACTAGTTCAACTCAAATACAGTTCATTAATTTGGCCAAAGAAAATGGAAAATCTACATCCCAAACACTACTTAAGATTAAAAGTTGAGACAAAGAATTATTTCATAATGATTACTCTTACTCAATAAATTTTGTTACATAAGTTCATAAAATATAAATGTGTAAAAATTACCTTGATGTTGTAAAAATGCCATACACTAGTGTTGTCCTTGGATTCTCAGTTTCCAGGAGAAACACATCCTCTATAAAAGGGAAAAAACTCATTATTTCTAGTGTCCAAACATAAGCCTGTGCCCAAAGGACAAATACTCTATGTTTTCCCTGATATGTGGTAACTAATCGTGCACCTAAAAGGTAATCTATAGAAGTGAAATTGACATTTAGAAATGTGAAGACATTGAATAGACCTTGTCTCAAATGCTGAAGAACAGGTTTTTTTTTTTCCATACTATTTGTTGAACTCTTTACTTAGTACAGAGTTAGTCTTAAGTGTATAAAGTTAATTGAAAATAGATCTTAGTAAAAAATAAGCATGGGAATAGGAGAGGGAGGAGGAAGGGGGGGTGGGAGTGTGGGTGGGAAGAATCACACTGTTCCTAAAGTTGTATTTATAAAATGCATGAAGTTTCTATACCTTAAATAAAAGCTTTCTGGGAAAACAAATGAAAATCTTAAGAAAATACAATTTCAACTATGAAAAGTACTGTCCATAAAGCCATGATTGGAGCTTGACTGTGACTTTGCAACAGCTGAATGATAGGCATCTGCTAATTAAATAAAATGTTATACTGAGGGCTGGCCTTGTGGCACAGCAGATTGAGTTGCCACTTGCAAAACCAGCCTCGCATATCAGAGGGTCAATCCAAGTCCTAGCTGCTCTGCTTCCCATTCAGCTCCCTACTATTGGGCCTGGGAAGGCAGCAAAAGAAGGCCCAACTGCTTGGGCACCTGCAACCCATGTGGCAGACCCCAGTGGAGTTCCTGGTTCCTGCCTTCCATCTGCCCCATCGTTGGCTGCTGCAGTCACCCTGTTTATCCTTCAAATAAATAAATCAAGAAAGGAAGAATCTTTCTTAAAAAGAAAAAATATTATGTATATACCAATGGCTTTTATGAAGACCTTGTGTCTCTATGGAGGCCACACTGATGAAAAACTCATAAGTGGGAAAAAAAGCAGGATTATTTATAACACAGACTACAACAATGCAAGCCTTAAAATTATACACTGGGATACAAGAAAAAGATAAACTAGCTTGTTCCCAGGTAACAAAGCTGCAAAAACTTTCCTGCTTTGCCTTTGTCTGTATTTTCTAAATATACTTTAATGATAATATATTATCCATTTTTATTTAAAAATATAAAAAATATCCATTCCTTAGAAAGAAAGGGAGAGAGAGAGGGTATGAGTGAACCAGGGTGGGAGGAAGAGAATATCATTATTTCTTAGAACTGTATCCATGAACTATATTGAGTCTGTTCTCACTGCAATCATATCACATTAACATAAAAATTAAAAATGAATATATACATATATGCAAATATAAGCATATATATTTATGTATAAATTTCTTTTCTAGGGTTAGAATTTGAAATATGGAAAAGTTTTCTTTTAATATTTATTTTATTTATTCTAAAGGCAGAGTGACAGGGAGAGGAAAACAGAAAGAAAGGCATCTTCCATCCACCAGTTCATTCTTCAAATGGCCACAGTGGTTGGGCCTGGGCCTGAGCCTGGCCAAGGCCAGGAGCCAGGAAGTCCATCCAGGTCTCCCAAGTGGTGGCAGGGGCCCAAGTGCTTGGGCCATATTCTCTACTTTCCCAGACAGATTAACAGGAAGCTGGATGGGAAGCAGAGCAGCCAAGACTTGAACTGGCAGTGTGATATGGGATGCCGGCATTACAAGCGGTGGCTTAACCCCCTGCCCAACAACACTGGCCCTTAGAAAACTTTTTTTATAGTGATTTTTAACATAAAAAGACTGTATTCTAATGATTAAAATTATTAGAGATAATTTTTACTTAAGAAGTACTTCTTCCAGGAACAAAATGTTTAAGCATATTAAGGCAAAGAGAAAAAGTAGCACAGAAAAGTGTAATACACAGAATAATATGAAAGCAGATTCATAATATAAAATCCTAATTATACATTCTGGTTATCAACCCTTTATCTGTTGCGTAGTTTGCAAATATTTTTTCCCATTCTGTCGGTTGCTTCACTCTCCTGTTTCTTTTGCAGTACAGAAATTTCTCAATTTGATGCAATCCCAATAGTTAATTTTGGCTTTGGCTGCCTGCACCTCCAGGGTCTTTTCTAGGAAGGCTTTGCCGGTACCTATATCTTGTAGGGTTTCTCCAATGCTCTCTAATAATTTGATGGTGTCAGGTCGTAGATTTAAGTCTTTAATCCATGTTGAGTGAATTTTTGTGTAAGGTGAAAGGTAGGGGTCTTGCTTCATGCTTCTGCACGTGGAAATCCAATTTTCCCAGCACCATTTATTGAATAGACTGTCCTTACTCCAGGGATTGGTTTTAGATCCTTGATCAAATATAAGTTGGCTGTAGATGTTTGGATTGATTACTGGTGTTTCTATTCTGTTCCACTGGTCTATCCATCTGTTTCTGTACCAGTACCATGCTGTTTTGATTACAACTGCCCTGTAGTATGTCCTGCAACCTGTGATGCCTCCGGCTTTGTTTTTGTTGTACAAGATTGCTTTAGCTATTCGAGGTCTCCTGTGTTTCCATATGAATTTCAGCAACATTTTTCTAGATCTGAGAAGAATGTCTTCAGTATTTTGATTGGTATTGCATTGAATCTGTAAATTGTTTTTAGGAGAATGGATATTTTGATGATATTGATTCTTCCAATCCACGAGCATGGAAGATTTTTCCATTTCTTGGTATCCTCTTCTATTTCTTTCTTTAAGGTTTTGTAATTTTCATCGTAGAGATCTTTAACGTCCTTGGTTAAGTTTATTCCAAGGTATTTGATTGTTTTTGTAGCTATTGTGAATGGGATTGATCTTAGAAGTTCTTCCTCAGCCATGGCATTGCCTGTGTATACAAAGGCTGTTGATTTTTGTGCATTGATTTTATATCCTGCTACTTTGCCAAACTCTTCTATGAGTTCCAATAGTCTCTTAGTAGAGTTCTTTGGGTCCCCTAAATAAAGAATCATATCATCTGCAAAGAGGGATAGTTTGAGTTCTTCCTTCCCAATTTGTATCCCTTTAATTTCTTTTTCTTGCCTAATAGCTCTGGCTAGAACCTCCAGAACTATATTGAATAGCAGTGGTGAGAGTGGGCATCCCTGTCTGGTACCAGATCTCAGTGGAAATGCTTCCAACTTTTCCCCATTCAATAGGATGTTGGCTGTGGGTTTTTCATAGATTGCTTTGATTGTATTGAGGAATGTTCCTTCCATACGCAGCTTGCTTAGAGTTTTCATCATGAAAGCGTGTTGTATTTTATCAAATGCTTTCTCTGCGTCTACTGAGATAATCATATGGTTTTCTTCTGCAGTCTGTTAATGTGGTGAGTCACATTGATTGATTTGCAAACATTGAACCATCCTTGCATGCCAGGGATAAATCCCACTTGGTCTGGGTGGATGATCTTTCTGATGTGTTGTTGAATTCTATTGGCCAGAATTTTATTGAAGATTTTTGCGTCTATGCTCATCAGGGATATTGGTCTGTAATTCTCTTTCAATGCTGCATCTTTTTCCAGCTTAGGAATTAAGGTGATGCTGGCTTCATAGAAAGAATTTGGGAGGATTCCCTCTTTTTTATTGTTCTGAATAGTTTGAGAAGAATTGGAGTTAGTTCTTCTTTAAATGTCTGGTAGAATTCAGCAGTGAATCCATCTGGTCCTGCTTTTCTTTGTTGTGAGGGCCTTTATTACTGTTTCAATTTCTGTCTCAGTTATGGGTCTGTTTAGGTTTTCGATGTCTTCCTGGTTCAATTTAGGTAGGTTGCATGTGTCCAGGAATCTATCCATTTCTGATAGATTTCCCTGTTTGCTGGCATACAGGTCCTTGTAGTAATTTCTGATGATTCTTTTTATTTCTGTAGTGTCTGTTGTTACGTTTCCTTTTTCATCTCTGATTTTATTGATTTGGGTCTTTCCTATTTCTAGTTAGTTGGGCCAATGTGGTGTCAATTTTGTTTATTTTTTCAAAAAAACAGCTCCTCATTTGGCTGATTTTTTGTAATTTTTTTTTTTGATTCAATCCTGTTGATTTCTTCTCTGATTCAAACAACACACTTAAGAGATGGGCCAAGGACCTCAATAGACATTCTTCAAAAAAGGAAATCCAAATGGCCAACAGACACATGAAAAAATGTTCAAGATCACTAGCAATCAGGGAAATGCAAATCAAAACCACAATGAGGTTTCACCTCACCCTGGTTAGAAAGGCTCACATACAGAAATCTACCAACAATAGATGCTGTAGAGGATGTGGGGAAAAAGGGACACTAACCCACTGTTGGTTGGAATGCAAACTGGTAAAGCCACTATGGAAGTCAGTTTGGAGATTCCTCAGAAACCTGAATATAACCCTACCATACAACCCAGCCACACCACTCCTTGGAATTTACCCAAAGGAAATTAAATTGGGAAACAAAAAAGCAGTCTGCACATTAATGTTTATTGCAGCTCAATTCACAATAGCTAAGACCTGGAACCAACCCAAATGCCCATTAACAGTAGACTGGGTAAAGAAATTATGGGACATGTACTCTATAGAAAACTATACAGCAGTAAAAAACAGTGAAATCCGGTCATTTGCAACAAGATGGAGGAATCTGGAAAACATTATGCTGAGTGAATTAAGCCAGTCCCAAAGGGACAAATATTATATGTTCTTCCTGATCAGCGACAACTAACTGAGCACCAAAGGGGAAACCTGTTGAAGTGAAATGGACACTATGAGAAACAGTGACTTGATCAGCTCTTGTCCTGACTGTTGATATACAATGTAATACTTTATCCATTTTAGTATTTTTTGTTGTTTTATTCTAGTACTATTGGTTGAACTCTGTAATTAACACACAATTATTGTTAGGTGTTTAAATTTTAACTGAAAAGTGATCCCTGTTAAATATAAGAGTGGGAATAAGAGAGGGAGGAGATGTACAATTTGGGACATGCTCAATTAGACTTGCCCCAAATGGTGGAGTTAGAAATGTGCCAGGGGATTCCAATACAATCCCATCAAGGTGGCATGTACCAATGCCATCTCACTAGTCCAAATGATCAATTTCTGTTCACAATTGATCACACTGATAGGTCTAAGAGTCAAAGGGATCACACAAACAAGACTAGTGTCTGCTAATACTAGCTGATAGAATTAAAAAGGAGAGAATGATCCATCATGGGAAGCGGGATACACAGCAGACTCATAGAAGGGCAGATGTCCTAAATAGCACTCTGGCCTCAGAATCAGCCCTTAAGGCATTCAGATATGGCTGAAGAGCCCATGAGAGTATTTCAGGCATGGAAAGCCAAGACACTCTGGGGAAAAAAAAAAGACCTAAATGGAAGATCTCTGCGAGTGAGATCCCAGTGCAAAGAACAGGGCCATCAAAAAAGGAGGCACCTTTCTTTGAAGGGAGGAGAGAACTTCCACTTTGACCATGACCCTGTCGGAATAAGATCGAAGTCGGTGAACTCAAAAGGCTTCCATAGCCTTGGCAACTCATGACTAGAGCCTACGGAGATTACTGATGCCATAAACAAGAGTGTCATATTGTTAAGTCAACCACAGTAGTCACTGTGTACTTACTCCTCATGTGGGATCTGTCCTTAGTGTGTTGTCCAATGTAAAGTAATGCTGTAACTAGTACTGAAACAGTAATTTATACTTTGTATTTCTGTGTGGGTGCAAACTGATGAAATCTTTACTTAATATATATAAATGGATCTTCTGTATATAAAGAGAATTGAAAATGAATCTTGGTGTGAATGGAAGGGGAGAGGGAGTGGGAGATGGGAGGGGTGCGAGTGGGAGGGAAATTATGGGCGGGGGAAGCCATTGTAATCCATAAACTGTACTTTGGAAATTTATATTTACTAAATAAAAAAATAAAAAAATCCTAATTAACAATCAATGGTCATTAATAACTGACTAATTAGCAATCTCAAAGGCACAGATCTAGTAATGATTTTACAAGTACACTTTTTGTCTAGGAGAACAAAGGCAGATGTATTTTTTTTAGGGTAGTGATGAATTTAGCCATAAATGAGTAACTGCTAGTCTTTTCCATATGTGCATAAAGGCTGACCAGGTATAGTTTTCCTAAAGAGTAAGAAAGATTGAAACATAAACACGCTTGCAAACAATCTGGGGGAACAAGTGAATGATCTGTCTATGTCACTTAGAAATGACACTTAGTTTTTCTCTAGAAAGGCTGATTCAGAAAATTTTTTTTACAAGATCAACCTACTGGCTTCTGAGACCTACTGCTTTAGGTTTATAACTGGCAGATACACCAAACCTCATACTGTCATGCAGTTTTACTGCTTACTGCATTGTCTGTCTCAAAATTTAAGAATAATCAGCATTTTACATGTTAATATATTACAACAAAAGCAAATCCTTTCTAAATAGATTAAAGCAAAAGGACAACCATTTCATAGTTAGCAACTGACACTCTGATACGTACCAAATGATTCTGATTAAATAGGATGCTCCTTGACAGAAAGGAATCTGCTTAGTGTTTATTTCACTTCAAACGAATAATCCTTATGACGTCACACTGTTAATACTTACTCCTAAATTCAACAAGCAGAACTAAAACAAGCCTTCTCATTTCTATTTTGATTCTTTTCCACCTGACCTCTATTTTTCCCTTAGTAGCAATAGTAAAAATAGCTGTTTTCTCATGCAAAGTGATTTCAAATCAGAATATTAGACAATCTAGTAGACATAAAATATGCACTTCATTTAAAAAGCACAAAAATATGGTCCCTTACATATAAATTATGTAATTACGTCTCCATCTTGGTCTCTCTCACACACACAAACATGCAATACACACCACACACTCTCTTCTCATTCATAGATCATGGTGAATTCAATTAACTAAATGTCTCAGCGGTATAATCAGGGGCAAAACAGGTTAAAAAATACCTGAGGAAATTTATGAACAGAATCTAGATCATTAATACAAATTGGTACATTATGTATGCTGAAAATTCCCATGGAAGGAGCCTTCTCCCCTGAGAGCTTATTAACATCCATAAACCTTCCACACTGTCCTTCGGAAACGTGTCTCAATGACACTTCTGCGTACCTAGTTCATCGAAGTGAGTTTCCGGGCCATCTTCGTCCGTCACTGAGCACACCAGCCTCGCTTTCAAGAAGGTGGTCCACTTATTCACCAGGCTGCGCAGCCCACCCGTGTCGTTCTGAAATCATTTGGCAAACATACTTTCAATTACTTAAACACAGACTGGGGTGCATTAAAAGTTCAACCTGGTCTTCTTTCACCTGGGGATTTTCTATACTCTAAAGACAGGAAACGTTAACCACATCTTCACTCCAATAGTTACAGAAGAATTGTTCAGATTTGTAGTATTTTATAAAGTGGCTATAGTTATCCAAGTTTTCTCTTCTGGTATGGTATCAGCTGGGAATCAATCAGTTTAATGCGTTCATGCCCTAAGTTCAACCATTCACAGTGCCAATGTTCATGAAATGCTGTGGAGGATAAAGAATTTAACTTGCCTTTTCTTGATAACTACTATCTTAAACATGACCAAAGCCCCCAGCAGTTCTATTCCCCCCTTTTACTTCTCTGCATTATCCTTTAAATTCCAATATCTCTGTTAACTATTGAACATATTCCTCTGGCCATGGAAGTAGGCATGACATTTAGTTCATTCACAGATTTTTTTTTTTTTGACAGGCAGAGTTAGACAGTGAGAGAGACAGACAGAGAGAAAGGTCTTTCTTCTTTGGTTCACCCCTAAATGGCCGCTACGGATGGTGCACTGATCTGAAGCCAGGAGCAGGGTGCTTCCTCCTGGTCTCCAATGTGGGTGCAGGGCCCAAGCACTTGGGCCATCCTCCACTGCACTCCCGGATCACAGCAGAGAGCTGGACTGGAAGAGGAGCAACTGGGACAGAATCCAGTGCCCCAACCAGGACTAGAACCCGGGGTGCTGGTGCAGCAGGCAGAGGATTAGCCTATTGAGCCGCGGCGCCAGCGATCACAGATATTCTTTATTGATGACAACTTTTCCTTATGCATCCAGAGACATCTATCCTTTTTGTTGATTTTGATATCTTTTTCAAATGATGGAAAAAAAGATTAGCTCTGTGGTGAATGAGGTATTCTATTTAAAGAAAAACTATTCTCAGCACAGAACACTTTTACAAACTGTTTTCCACAAAGGATGCAAATACTAACGTCATCTTAAGTCCGTAAGACTCCCATATGGGAGAACATCAGGAATTTCTGTAGTTGCTATGTATACTGACTGCTTATACATTTACATGGCTCAACCTTTTGGTTACTCTTTATAATTGGGACAGTATTACTAAAACACTTAATTTTCACAAGAAAGTCCCTCGATGACTATCTTTTATCCAGATGTAGTTGTATTTTATTCAGAAGACCTTTTTTGTTTCTTTGAGTAATGTATAAATCACCTATCTGTCAATATCAAGGAATTAAATGGATATGCAAAACTAGCCAAACTCCTTATCAGCTTAAAATTACAACTAAAATGCTTCTTCAGGATTTTTACTAAAACTGGATGTGTTTATCTCACATGAGTGAGGAGAATGCATTTTGTGTTAACCATCTTTCTACCGTATTCAATTTATTTGTGATATTCAATAATAAAAGAAGATAAACTGTTATAAAAATATAGATTCCTATAGTTTAATTTGTTAGTCTGCTTTCAAAGTAGAACAGCACTCATACTTACAGGACAGATTCTTGCAATCATGGAATGAATCTGTTTTGTACTCCTGTTGTTGTCGGTTAGTTTCTCTTTGAAGAAGAAGTACACCTTAGCATCATTTGGATCGGTGCCATCAGGGATGACATGTGCGTCCACAAACATGGGTTCTAGAACAAAAGAGCAAGACTATCCTCATGATGAAGATCCATCCTCTGTTTCTCCAAGTAGACCCCAGGTACATCCATTCAAAACTTTGTAAAGAGGAGTAATTCAGCGCTCACAGGTAAAGTTTCTAAAAGCAAGATTTATAATCATCAACCCTGCCACATTTGGAATGTCAAGTACCACAAAGTAGAGCTATAAGATGAAAGTTTAAACTACGTTTTTCCATCTGCAGTACACTCTTGGAAGTGCAGGAAGTTAAAAAATTCTGTGTGCACTAATGAATTCTGGAAAAAAATGAAAAGCTTTCTACCAGTTATTTCCCATGGAATCTGATGGTTGCTTTATTGAAAAAAAAAAATGTTTGTTTTTCTAAGTGTGGTTTTTAATCTAGTGCGCATAAACTCAAATTCACTGAAGCAGAATGTGGAATTGGGAATCCAAGATCTGAAAAACACATTTTTCTTAAAATACAGCAAATGAAATGAAGGGGAAACTTTTCAAGGAAAAAATGCAGTCATTTGAAGACATACAGAGTTTCCTTATTTGAAGAACAAAACAACTTTTAGAATCCTCTATTTCCAGACGTACTGGAAGAATCATTTGAAGAAGTAAATGGACAATCAGTGCTTTCTTGTGCCTGCCTATCAGTGAGGCAAGATATTTAACTGTGGTGAGTCATGCTGAACTGTGCAATGTGAAGTGAACTGCCGAGCTGAGGGTCAGCAGGGAATGTTCTCCAGGGTGAAATGACAAGGATCTTAGTCTGTTTCTTCAACAGCAACTGATGGGAATCAGAAGGCAAAATCAAGTGAACTCTGCTGTTGTTAAGCCCACATGAACACAGGAATTGAAAAATTTAATACCAATAATCATAAAGTTATCCTACCCATGATTTCTATTAAATATTAGTCAGATTATGAAAAATATACAACAGCTTTATCGTTTTAGAATCTATATGTAAAATAAATAGGAAGAATCCATGGATATAATCTATTCATTATTTCTTTTTTTTAGGATTTATTTTTTAAGATTTATTTATTTTTTTGAGTTACACAGAGAGAGGAGAGGCAGTGAGAGAGAGAAGTCTTCCATCTGCTGTTCACTCCCCAGTTGGCTGCAATGGCTGGAGCTGCGCCAATATGAAGCCAGGAGCCAGGAGCCTCTTCTGGTTGTTCTATGTGGGTGCAGGGGCCCAAGGACTTGGACCATCTTCCACTGCTCTCCCAGGACACAGCAGAGAGCTGGATTGGAAGTGGAGTTGAACCGGAGCTTATATGGCGCTACAGGCCAGAGCATTGACCCACTGCGCCACCACAGCATGGGCCCCAAGATGATGCTTATTTATAAATGATATAAATTTAGGAAAATTTCTAGATTTTTCCATTGCTTAAAAATGCAAGCACATTCAAAGATGTAAAATTAAATCTAGTTTTAACTTGTTGCAATTGGCAAAAATGCTTGGGTACTGTAATGCATAAATAATATAATTGTTACTTTTATTTATTCTATTCCTAGGAAGGTTGTGTGACAGTTAATCAAATAAAGAACTTGAATATTGGGTGGATATTTAGCCTAGAGGTTAATATGCCAATTAGATGCCTGGGTCCTGGGCCGGCCCCACCTGCAGTGCTGGCATCCAACATGGGTGGCCCATTCGAGTCCCAGCAGCTCCACTTCCAATCCAGCTCTCTGCTATGGCCTGGGAAATCAGTAAAAGATGGCTCAAGTGCTTGGGCTCCTGCACCCACATAGGAAGACCCAGAGGAAGCTCTTGGCTCCTGGCTTCGGATTGGCACAGTTCCAGCCGTTGTGGCCAATTGGAGAGTGAACCAGTGGATGGAAGACCTCTCTCTCTGCCTCTCCTTCCCTGTGTAACTATTTCAAATAAATAAATAAACCTCTTAAAAAAAAAAAGATGACTGAGTCGCACATGGGAATATCTGTATTCCATATATGACTCCAGCTTCCTCCTAATAAAGACCCTGAGTAGCAGTGGTCATGGCCCAAGTACTGAGTTCTTGCCATCCACATGGGAGATTTGGACTGAGTTTTTGGCTTCCAGCTTCAGTCCTGGCCACTGTGGGCAGTTGGGGAGTGAATCAGGAGATGGGAGCTCTCTCTAATAAATAGTTTTAAAAATTGGAATATGAAATATGAGGCATTTCATTTATTTATATTAAATATTTTAAATTATAGAGCACAGAGTTATCATTACTCATGTCATGGCCAGATATTAAGTTTTTACTGTGCTTTCCTTCTGTCATTCTGGAATTAAACATTAAAGTAGGATACTACAAAGAATGTATAAAATGTTTTCTTACCACTTAGCCACTTGGAATTGTGCTGATCAGTTCTGACAGCATTTCTCTTGGTTAAACTTCGAAAAATGGCAGCATCCGTACCCATGAAATCTATGTACATCCCAGAGAAAAGCTCCTCGTCTATGACAAAGAAAATATCAACAGAAATTTTAAGATTTTTAAAGGTATTTTAATATTCAGGGAGAATGTATTTATTATTAGATCATGACACATAGTACAGAGTGTTTGGAATTGTTAATTAGTTTGTAATTACTTTGCATTGCCCACCAACCAACTACTGGATAACTTTTTTCTGGTCTCATTATCTCTGATTACACACACACACACACAAAGGTACTTCCAAAAGCTTGTGGGAAATGGAATTAAGTGATGCTTGTTTTGATGCAAAAAAAAGTCTGAAATCCATGCATAAGAGGAAGTCTTTAAAAAGTTCATGAAAATACACATTATGAATTTAGAAATGGATTAAGAAATATTTTTGCAAATTGTAAGCTTACCTTTCTATTTCATTTTTCTATAAGAATTCTGAAGTACTCTTATGCAGGAGTATAACTTTAAATGTTTCAGTAAGCTTTTTAAAAAAGATTCTTTTTTTTTTTTTTTTTTTTTTTTTGACAGGCAAGAGTTAGACAATGAGAGAGACAGAGAGAAAGGTCTTCCTTCCATTGGTTCACCCCCCAAATGGCCGCTGCGGCCAGCGCACTGCGCCGATCCTAAGCCAGGAGCCAGGTGCTTCCTCCTGGTCTCCCATGCAGGTGCAGGGCCCAAGGACTTGGGCCATCCTCCACTGCACTCCCGGGCCACAGCAGAGAGCTGGACTGGAAGAAGAGCAACCAGGACAGAATCCGGCGCCCCGACCGGGACTAGAACTCGGTGTGCCGGCACCGCAGACGGAGGATTAGCCTAGTGAGCCACAGCGCTGGCTAAAAAGATTCATTTTTAACTATCTTTATATACAGAAGATCAACTTAGTATATATTAAGTAAAGATTTCAACAGTTTGCACCTACATAGATACACAAAGTATAAAATACTGTTTGAATACTAGTTTTACAAATGAATCTTAATGAGGGGTGGGATGGGAGAGGAAGTGGGAGATTGGATAGTTGCTGGTGGGAGGGAGGTTATGGGGGGGGAACCACTATAATCCAAAAGTTGTAATTTTGAAATTTATATTTATTAAATAAAAGTTTAAAAAAAATGTATCCTTAAAAATGGCGGAGAGTTTCAAGTGTTACAGCACATAAAAATATAATAAATATGTGAGTTAATGCATAAAAAAGATTTATTTATTTATTTGAATGAGAATGACAGAGAGGGAGAGGCAGAGACAGAGAAAGATCTTCAACCTGCTGGTTCACTCTCCAAATGACTGCAATGGCTGGGCTTAGGCTGGGCTGAAGCCGGAAGCCTGAAACTTCATCCCATTTTCACATATGGGTTGGAGTGGCACATGCAGTTGGCCATCTTCAGCTGCTTTCCTAGAAGCATTGGGAGAGCTCTAGACTTGAACTGGCACTCACATGGAATGCCAGGGTCATAGGCTGAGGCTTAACCTGTGTTGCCACAGTGCCAGCCCCAATGATTGATAGTATTTTGTCAATTTTAATGTGGCCTACATTCATGAAATAACAATAAAAAAAACTGTGAGGCTGCTGTGGTGACGAAGTGGGTGAAGCTGCCTCCTGCAGCGCTGGCATCCTATATGGGCACCCGTTTGAGTCCTGGCTGCTCCACTTCCAATCCAGCTCTCTACTAATGGCTTGGGAAAACAGTGGAAGATAGTCCAAGTGCTTGAGTCCCTGTGCCCATGTGGGAGAATCAGAATAAACTGCTGGCTCCTGGCTTCAGATTGGCCCAACTCAGGCTGTTATGGGCATTTGGGGAGTAAACAAGAAGATGGAAGACCTCTCTTTGTCTCTGACTGCCTGTCTCTCTCTCTCCTCCCTCCCTCCCTCCCTCCCTCTCTCTCTCTCTCTCTCTCTCTCTCTCTCTGTAACTCTCCCTTTCAAAGAAATAAGTAAACCTTTAAAAAAAAACCTGCTATGTTCAATCAGTTCGGTAACATCACAGAATTTTTAAGATGTGATTAGAACTTTGTGATCACAGTTTAATTCTCATATTTGACATATGAGAAGACTAAGAATCAGGTTGTTAAAGGACTTAGCCTTGATTCCCAGCTTTTTAGTGACTTTTAAAATTTGAAACCAATTTTCTGTTTCTTATAGTGTTTATGAAAAGAAAATTATTAAGCTCTTTTATTATCTTGTACGTACTGCTATTTCTGATACACATTATATAAAATGCATTTATCATAATTAAGTACTGATAAAAGAATTTTAGTTGCACACAGAGTGCAGTTCACTGGGTGTTTGATTTGTATGTGAGAAGAAAATATATTAAAAATTAAAATGAGTTATCATTATTAGCAGCTGAATCAGATATTTCAACTTGCATACCAGAGTCTTCAAAAGTTTATCATATTATGAAAAAGTACACATGGATTTCAAATTTTTTTACCCAAATAAACTTATTTTTTTCTTTTCATTTGCCATGAATTGTTAAATAACCCATGTATATATAACATTAGACAGTGAGTTTTGAAGATCCCTATGACTTTCCAACCTAGTTAAAGAGCAGTAAGTGTTGAACTGGTAAAAGGCAACACGATGTGTCCCTTGAGCATAAAACAGTGGCTAGATATCTACTTAGAAAGAAGAAAATTTATTAGCTCTAGCCTACTGAAGTGCCATGCAGCTGTGTTCTTTGACTGATGTTCCCGGATTACTCTCCTGGCTCCCTTCAGACTGTGGTCACTTGGCAGGGCGGGGACATTCTGAAGCATGCTAAGCTCTCTGTGTAGTAATAAGGAATACAAGTTGGCCCAGGATAGAATGAAGAATGGCATGCTTCTAATATGTGCTCACCAGGTTATGAACTGGACCCCCCACGAGTTAGAGAGCTGGAGAGGCAGCCTTGTGTCGCCCAGCTCCCCTGCCTAGTCGGGGTCCGGAGCCCATGAAAATAGATGACGGGGAGAGAACAAAAATGTGCAGGAAGGCATCTTTGAGAGGCCTGGCTTCTCTAGAATTCTGTCAACATTTTTGAATTACATAGACACGGAGATTTTGCTGCTGCACTGTGATAACTTTGCAATTATTTATTTCACGTTTGTTATACTGAAGAACCATAAAACTATATACATTATACATTCCTATTGTACAACAGATTGATTAGCATAGCTATCAATGATCACATCTGTTTCCAAGACAGAAGAGAAAAAAGATACTGAGAGCTTGGTGAGTGGCAGACAGGGATAACTCTCTGCCTACCACATATGTATGCTGTACACATTACACAATTGAATGTCACCTTCTGAGGTATGTGGCGAGAATTACACAAGCCTTCATGGGTGTCTTTTACTCTGTTAACTACTGAGTTTAAGTGAAAGAAGTTCTACTTTATTTTCCATCAGTGGAAAATAATTAATGTCACTTGGAAGAAGAATTTTATTTGAGAAGATGGATATTTTTGTCAGGGTTTTATGGAAAGACAAACTTGCCCCTTTCAACTTTAATTCAAACATATTGCCTTTGCCAATTTTACTTCCCATGACCAGAAAAGCTTCATGAGGTTTATGATAGGTTCTTTAAAAGATGACATATGACTTTGGTGTCTTACAATAATAGCTAATTTTAGAAAAGAATGCAGAATTGCACATTGGACAGCACAAGTACATTATGAAATTTAGAATTCTTTTAATTCCTAATGTTCTTGGCATTAAATAGCTGTAAATATTTTAACCAATCTGTGTTATTTAATATATTCCAATGGAAGTGATAAAGCACTATGATATGACAAAGTGAGTTGATCAGAGGAATTTTTGAAGATAGCAAAATAATAGATGGTAAAGATAGTAAAATAGCAAACACAAGCTTATAATAAATATAATCATAGACTCTAATTTTTTGCAGCTTTTAAATCGAGCAAATTACTTTAGGACTTTGTTTGACATACAAATTGTAAATGTTAATCCAAATAACAAAACACAGTATAGGAATATGAGCAAAGGAATTCAAGTCTCCAGTCTTTGAAAAAATCAAGAAAGTCAATTTCTAATTCCCATTTTGTAAACAAATCTAATTCTCTAAGGCCACACAAATTAAACAAATTATGACAGTTTAGTTAGAAAACATTTTATGACTTGTTCTAACCCTTTTTATTTCAGACAATATCCAGTAAGATAAAACCCCAGTACAGCTATGTTAAGAGATATCTGAAGTTTATTTCTATAGCATTTAACTGCAATAAATGAAGACTATATAAATGTAATGACTTTCCAAAACACTGCTTCTATTCAATAATAGTCAAAAATATTCAAAAATAATGATATTCAAAAATCAGACAAAATTGGATGGCTTGCGTTTCCCAGGCTTTCTCTACTTTGTATCCTAACGGTATTCTTTTGAAGTAATGACTGGATCACCTCCAAACTCATATTTACTTAGTACTAGGTGAACCTGTCTTAACTTACTTTCCAGACATGAGAAAGATGAGTTGCCTATTTAAATGAACTGAGCAAGTATTCTATGCACAGTAATTATTTCTCCTCTTTTCTGTTTTCTACGGATGAAATTTAACTATTGGCCACACATAGAGAATGGAAAAAGCATCTAGTACACGTTTGACATGATGAAATCCAAGGTTTGTCTCCAGAGGAAACCACAGTAACAGAATTTTTTCAAAAGTACCTTAATTAATCAAAAGAGAGCATCTTCCAAGTGAGGCACAGAAAGGCAACCAATGATAGAGGTTCAAAAATAATTCTTTTACTGAATGTATTAGCAAGCAGTTGGACCTGTTGCTTAACTAGTATTGTATGGAAAGTGTGAAAAATGCAAAAGGAGCTTTATTATTGCCTCCTTGTAGTATAGTAACTTGTAGACACTCCACAGAGAAAGCACTTAGCAAACACATGCACTTTGAATTGTATAAATGATTACTAAAACATGAAGAATAGTGAGTGTACTTAGAAGACAAACAGCTACTTATAGCACTGAAAATCACTTTATATATTTAGTGATACATACATTTTTTGGAA